>NC_135964.1:15748088-16050338 GCF_053455715.1 Rhinoraja longicauda
TGATCTGTGAATTATCCTTAAGGACATATTTGAATGTGCAAAGGATATAATAGGTGATTCAGGCAACGGGGCCCCTCTTCCATATGGTGGTCTGTGTACTTCCAGTTTGCAAGATCCAATTTTTAAATCATTACCTTAGATCCTTTTTCAAAACAGATGGCAATGTACATTATTGAAGCTTGCAGAAAGAACCAATTATTCCTGATCAACTAATTGACTGTGAAAAAACCTAAATTAGGGGTTTAATGTCCGTTAAAGGCCAAGATAGATATCTAATTAATGAGAGATACGGGGCCAACTCTTCAAGATTTTTCAAGATTAACTATCAACCAAAGTCAAATTTATATAATTTTTTTCCCCTGCCAAAATCAACTTCATCTGGAGTTAGAGGAAATGTGATTGAAATGAACTCAATGGGCTCCTGCAATGCTGCATGTGGATTACATGTACTGGAATGTGCCTCGTCTCTTTGGCATTGGTTCTTGTAAGAAAATAACTGCAGATGCTGGTACAAATCGAAGATATTTATTCACAAAATGCTGGAGTAACTCAGCAGATCAGGCAGCATCTCAGGAGAGAAGAATGGGTGACGTTTCGGGTCGAGACCCTTCTTCTGAAGCATTTTGTGAATAAACGGCATTGGTTCTTGATCGTAAAGTCTATCAGTGGGGTCTTTGATCAAGTGAACTTTGCTAATCTGCTGATTTTGAACCTCCTCAAGACCAGGAGAAACTGATTCACAAAACTAAGAGAAACTGACTGGCTAGGCTATGGGGAAACTGTGGGAGAATGGGACTGCCAGGATTACTTACAAAGAACCAACATGGACTCAATGAACTAAAGTTATTTTCTGTGCCATTATAATTCTCTGGTCCTTGATTATGGTTACTGTTACACTGATTCAGCAAGGTGAAAGGCATCCCATCACATGCTTAATAAACCTTTTTGAGAATAGATATATTTTGATGCATTATGGAGTTGTACCAACCGCATTTCACAGCCACAGTGTTGATAGTTTTAAAAATTTTAGTTTAATATATACATACAGCATGAAAATAGCCCTTTGGTCTACCGAGTCTACACAGACCATTGATCTGCCCTTCACACTAGTTCTATGTTATCCCACTTTTTAATCCATTTCCTACATATTAAGTGCAATTCATCGAGCCCAATTAACCTCCAAACCCACATGCCTTTGGGAATGTTGGAAGAATCCAGAGCACCTGGAGGAAACCCATGTGCTCACAAGCAGAACATGCACTCTCCACACTGACAACACCCAAGGTCAGGATTGAACCCTGGTCTCCGGCACTGTGAAGCAGCAGCTTTATCAGCTTCACTAGCTAATCCACCAAGTTCTGTTTAATATTTTGATTATGAACCATTGGTGGTGAATGAAAATTCAAAATAATTATATGCCTTGTTATAAAACTTTAGCTATTAGGAAAATGTTTTGTTATTTAAATGAAGTAATGCTGCTCATAAAAGTAATCCCTTACCTGTATGGACAAACATATGTTTCACATAGTTCTGCTTTGCAGTGAAGGTTTTACTACAAAGAGTGCATTCATAGGGTTTTTTTTCAGTCTGTCCACTTGTACTCTGCATTGTTGACTGAGATTGTTGTGGGTGCAACTGTGTAGTAAAGGTTGTAACATTGGGTTGCGGAACCGTTATAAATTGTGTCTGTTGGCTTGAGAGTGGTTGTGGCAGAGTGAACTGAAACAGTTTGCCACTGGTAGTGTTCTGAGTGGTGAAAAGTGTGGGTATATACGTACTCCCAGCGGTGCCAATGACAGGAGTAGTGCTAGTTAAGGTCAGTGGCATTCTCACGTTGGTGGCCTGGGTATCTGATTGCCTCAGATAAAGCTGAGTTGTTGCCTGCGACTGATTGTTTTGAGAGACTGAAATCACAGAGCTCATTGGAGCTTGCTGCAATTCTTTTTCACTTGCAATGTTTTGGGTACCTGTGGTATCCATTTCCGTGCTGTAAGTCCTTTCTGGAGAAGGAGCATTCAAGTTGCCGAGCTGTTGGCCGTCTTCAGTGGGAAGCTCATTCTGCTCAGATGGTCTGAAATCTGATTGTCCTCCTCTGCTCATGCCAGCAATGAACTGTTGGTCAATTGTATCAGCTTCAGTCCCATTGGAAGAGCTAACACCAGAGTCAAAACTTTCTCCTTTTGGTTCACTCTCAGTACCTTCAGCTTGGTCAGTATCTTCATTGCACTCTTCGGATTCATTTTGCTCTGAGGTGTTTCTTTTCTGTTTTCCATAATAATCACAATCATATTCATCTTCAGCCTCCTGCTTGATATGAACATTGCCCACAATGGTCTGGATGCGAACAGGGCGTGGTTGCTTGCGACAGTGTGTGGTTTCTGGGGTGGAAAGGTACCTCTCCATCTGCTGTGTTCGCTCTTGGATTCTGGTTATCCAGGTGGGATTATTTACATTCTCTTCCCTCTGCAGGACCAGTTGCGTGCTGTGATGGCTGACGACTGGTGCACCGTAGAGCGATCTCTCTCCAGTGCCATTTTGTACTGGTATTCCAGAGCAGGCATAAAGGGAGGAATAGATTCTCTCAACATTACGCTGAGAGTGAGCTTGTACATACCCAGATTCGGTATCACTACTCTGCTCCGATGAACCAGATTCTGGTGTTCCTCGTGATGTTACTTGGTTCAAGTCTCTTGATGTTGGGTAACTGGTGCTTGTGACTGTTTGAGAGACAATTCGAGTGCATTCATCAATGACGGTTTTGATCTGCAATATGCTGGCTGCAGTAAGGATTTGTAAGGCCTCACTCTGGGATACCCGAAGCACCCCACTGTACATGAAATCGATCAACTTCTGAACAGAATGCACTGAGACCACAGATGGAATCTCAATGTCACTGTATCCCAAAAGCAACTTGTCTTGGAAGAAGGGGCTGCCAGCAGCCAATACACAGCGGTGAGCTCTGAGCATACTTCCATGGATTCGGACGGTCACATCGCAGAAATGTCCCCGGTTTCGCTGCTCATTTAGTGTCTCGAGCACAGAGTTGCTGAAGTTGTGAAGGTTGATACTGTGAATGCGCTCTGTCATTCCCTTCCCATTGATGTTACCTACATTACGAAGAGAAAATGCATGCCGTTTCAATTTTCAGAAGGATTAGCCGATGAACAATATACCAAGAGAGAACATGCCACTTTGAAATAAAATACCAATACAGGTTCACCACCAATTTTCCGGCAACTGGTGGTCTGGAACCTCCTTTATTCCGGGCAAAATTACGAGCGCGCACTTGAAATCCCCCACGGAAGTCCCCCCGAAAATGTGGTGCCTAGGCCGGGTGAGGTGGCCCTTTACTACCTCATCGTGATTTCTGCAGCCGATCGGAGGGTCGAATTGGACCCTTGCAGCCGGGCTCTGGAACTCTGTCCTGGCCAGAGCCGGCAGATCCGTTCCCCAGGCCAACATCTGAGTCTGACTATGCAGGTCGTTTTCTTGCCCGCACAGCGGCCGAGGCGGACTGCTCCGGTACTGTTGAACTCCTCTCGGATTCTGGAACCGGACGGAGGGGGCAGAGGGCGCACCTGGCCTACCCCATTTTTGGCAGATTTGGCAACTGCCGCCTGGGCTACCCGTGCAAGAAATACAAGTTTTGCTGTAAAATTAATTTAAATTTTAAATATTTGTTTTATTTACGTTTCTAGCAGTCCATAGTGCTTTAGAGATATGGGAGGGGTGTACCTAAAGGGTCAGAGGTGTATTGCGGTATCATTATCACGTGACCTTTGTTAGTCTGGCAAGGCTTTGGAACCAAGGGTGCCGGAAAATCGGTGGTGGATCTGTACCATAATTGTAAAAAGCACACAGGAAATTGACGTGGCTGTATCAAAATTAATTATTAAAACACATTTAAAATCATTTATCATTCAACTTTGATAAATAATATGGAAAATGCATGCTTCAGAGTAAATACAAAAGCACTATAAATTGAAAATATTTGAAATCAAGCTGCAAGAGTCAAGCAAGGAGCAGACAACTGCAGAAATTAAGTGATATTTTCCAATACTTCCAGACAGCATTAATCAGTATCTTAAATTGCAGGATTTCTGCATGTATTTTCAACACTCAAATCTCCATGGGTTCGAGTTGCAAAATTTTATAATTGTATGATTCCCCAGCATTTAAAATTGGGAAATCATTGATCAATCCTGCTCTAGTTTAGCCTAACGCAGAATCTGTGATCCCCCTTGATTTCAATGGAGATTGCAAGGTTACAGATGGAAAAAAAAGTCAAGTTCCTTTTTCTAATTACCGTGCTGTGGTTTAACTTACAAATTGTTTTGAGGAATTTCTAGCTTAAAAAAATAATCAATGCTACTTTACATTTATTTACTTCATTTTTTTACTAGCCCTTAAATGTTTCTGGGCATTTACATATCCCTGCAGATCTGACAGATCGCAGTGCCGGGGAATAAACTCTGCCAGTTATCGAAACTTGCAGGAGTATATCTGAGATGGGAACTACATGTGGAACTACAGGGAGGCCCTGCACTGCTCAGCCCATGCTACTGGGACCCATAATGCTTCAAGGCAGTGAGATACGTTTGTATCTCGATCAGAGCAAGTGGGAACTGTAAGCATCTGTGCCAGCTGAAAGTGAGAATGGTCAAATAGGATTAAACTGTGCCCGGGTATTTCATTTTTTTAAATAGTAAGTGTTGGAAATACTCAGTGGGTAGAAAGTGCTGATGTAACTCAGTGGGTCAGCCAGCATCTACGGGGAACATGGATAGGTAATGCTTTGAGACCGACTTCACCTCAATCAGTATGAAGAAGGCTCCCAACCCAAAATGTCACCTATCCATGTTCTCCGGAGATGCTCCTGATCCACTGAGTTACATCAGCACCTTGTCTTTGTTGGAAACCAGCATCTATAGTTCCTTGTGTCTACATCAATATTTCCCACCTACAAAGTACATACCAACTTTATTGTTAAACATTTAGCGATCTTTTTTTTCTTTTCCACTCACTAAATGATGCTACAGATCGTTCAAAAATAAGTTAACTTTTTAAACAGCAGAACAAATCTAGATTACAGTTGATCCATCACTCTGGCAATGAAAATTTACTTAACATTGGGATTTCTTTTCCTTCATAACTTTAAATATTATTAGAGAAGTTTCAAAATTCCCTCATGGAGCATTAATATTCAAGCTGTTCCTTTGTATTAACACATTATGCAATTGCAAAATGACTAAAATTTAATTTATGGCTGACTGCTGGAATTAACAGTCCAGTGTGGTAGTTTCTAAATAAAACTCTTTGTACAATGAAAAGTATTACAAGGGCAGAATTCTCACCACTGCAGATGTAAGTGGCCACCATCTTGAAAATCTCCTTGTGTGAAGAAAGAAATTCATGGGCCATCTTGTCTCATGTAATTGAACATATTACTGGAATGATTCATCGAGCTAAGATGTTTGGCTGTATACAAGAACAAAAAAAAAGTTCATATAATCTACAGATCTACTTTGCATGGTACAATTCTGTACAGCAGCCATTACGGATTTTATTGAATATCTTATATTCTGAAACAATGCCTTATACAAAGTCACAGAGCAGAAACTTTATTCTAGCTAGCAAGGAACATGTTCAGTTAAGTAGCACAGGAATTTTATTTTTTACTGCCACAATGGAGATTCTTAAAATGGTGGTCAAAAAACTGAATACGTTAAATGCCAATCTGAGTAAAACTGATGGAGCAAAAATGAAAGTCAGTGCCTTAGACAATAGACAATAGGTGCAGGAGGAGGCCATTCGGCCCTTCGAGCCAGCACCGCCATTCATTGTGATCATGGCTGATCATTCTCAATCAGTACCCCGTTCCTGCCTTCTCCCCATACCCCCTGACTCCGCTATCCTTAAGAGCTCTATCCAGCTCTCTCTTGAATGCCACCATCGTAGATGCTACTATTTTATGACACACGAGGTTCTGATCATTGATGTTCTACAGTTCAATTAAACTGATAAGATACTTTTAATAAGTTCTGATTATGTAACAGTGACTGGTATAAACAATTTGTAAAATTTACTGGCCCATTTCTTCAAGTTCAGAAAAAAAACCAGCATCACAAATCATTAACCTGACGTTCTGATCAGAATTTAGTTCAGGGAGTTAGTCAAATTTTCATTGTCAACTTCGATATTTCATTCATCTCGCTGAGAGAGGGAAAAAAACACAATTCCAATAAACCACAATTCTAACTTTAGGCTCAAGTAATACACTAATTGACTTTATAAAGGGGCATACTAGTGAACAACAGTCTGTTAACAAAACCATTACTAATTAGCACTAATTGCAATAATTGCGGCACGGTAGCGCAGCGGTAGAGTTGCTCCTTTACAGCGAATGCAGCGCTGGAGACTCAGGTTCGATCCTGACTACGGGTGCTGCACTGTAAGGAGTTTGTACGTTCTCCCTGTGACCTGCGTGGGTTTTCTCCGAGATCTTCGGTTTCCTCCCACACTCCAAAGACGTACAGGTATGTAGGTTAATTGGCTGGGTAAATGTAAAAAATTGTCCCTAGTGGGTGTAGGATAGTGTTAATGTACGGGGATCACTGGGCGGCACGGACTTGGAGGGCCGAAAAGGCCTGTTTCCGGCTGTATATATATGATATGATAGATAGGTCTTCACATGTATCAATGATGTGGATAATTGAATACTAAGAGAGTACTATTGGATGAAACAGTGAGACTCTCTATTGTATTCTAATTGGGCCAAGGAGATATGAAATAATTTAATACTTCAACCATTGTGGAGCATCTAGCAGTGAAGTTTTCATCAGTAATAAAAGGGTCATCAGCCTGCATCATATGCTGAAATACTGTTTTCATTCTCATAACTTTCTGATTTAAAGGTGGAGGTGTGCCATTGTGCAACAATGACAGATTAACTGGTGAATGGAGATTATACAGAGGACAAGTTGCAACATATTTTGCTCTAGACATAACTTGGAATGTAGTAAACAAGTTAAAATGCATGTAACCAAGGGCAAACCAATTGTTATGCCAAATCTTCCAATTAGTCATGCAACTGCCAGCACCAATGAGGTTTCCTTATTGCAAAATGGCAAGACCAGCGTTTACTTAAATCCAGTAGAGGCAGAGCAGTGAGGAAGAAGTGGTGTCTTTATAATTAGGACCAGAGCTCAAAACTCGTAAATGGATTGAACTATATTCTTAAGTGTAATAAAGGGATAGAGACTTGATTTAAAGTACTGAACAGCCAAGATCAAATTGTGTATCAGAAGAGACTCAAAGGGTCTATAAGAACAAAAATGACAACTGTGCATGACATTTTTGGGCAAATACATTAAAGATGCTATACAAATGCAGTGATGTGACAGACTTCCAAAGGTTATTTATTAAATTTGCAATAATCATAATTAATCATAAATTATGTGGGTTGTAGGAATCTACATGAAAGCCTATTTTCATGCCAACTGCACGCGCTATCACAAAGACAACATTTCACGCCTATTTTGGATTTTACATCTCAGAGCAGCATGACAATTTTTGTTTAAACAGTGTCCTTCAGGCCAACTAAACATAAATCTCTAATTCAAGTTATGAGTGCTTTTGTTCAAAAGTGAATCCTACAGTCCATGCCCCAATCCGGAGGTGTTTATTAAAAATTGTTAATGATGGAAGAAATATTGTTTTTAAATACACGGGTGCATGCTATTTGCAAGGATATCCTAATAATACATAAAGTGGCAAAGTTGCATTCATACATTTCTTTCAGTTTAAATCTTGAGTGTGGTCAAAACATCAAAAAAGAGGAAAAATAGTCAAGTCAAACTCCGAAAATCTGGCATCATTGGGACTTTAATGATGTTGGACTGCAAAACGTTCCAGTAGATTCTATATTATTCCTATTAATAACTATAGCCAGTTTGAATTCTCTCTTTTTATGAAGTTAGTGTCATAATATGCCTTTCAGAGAACCAGGCGAGTATAAAAGGAGGATGGGATGAGTTTTGAATGAAGATGGGAACTGGGGCTCAGCAAGTTTAAAAGCACGAGAACAAGACCCAGGACAATTTCACTGGGAATGGAGCTCTAGTGACTTTTAAGTCTGTAAACAGAGCCCCATGAGTTTAACAGGAGTTTAACATCACCTGTGACCCAGACTCTCAGCATCTGAATTTCAGAACAACTGGATTGCAGATTATCCTAGTTTTAGTCTACATTTAAAAGTTTTTACATTTTCATTACTTCCTGCAGAAGAACCTTGGGAATCTTTGAAGAGTGTACAAATATAAATGATTCACTTGTGGAAACGGATGTTCTTCCTTAAATAAAGGCACAAAGATGGTAGAGGTTCAAGGTATCCTTCCTTTCATTAACAATTTTAGAATTGCATCCACTGGGAAACAGATACAGGAGTGACTAGTGCCGATGCATTTCAAGGGGAACACAAGGGACAAAGAAATTAATGGTATTTGTGGATTATGGGAGAAGGCTCATGTAAAGCTTAAACACCATCATGGTGCGTTACAATGCAAAACTATGTTCGCTCACTCTTCAATTTTTTTTTTTCCAAAACCAATAATAATGCCTTCATCAATGAAAGTCTGGGACTCAATGTAATTTATTATTTCCTCTCTTTTATTATTGTTTTTTTAGCTATTAGCTATTAAATATTGACCAATCCTTAAATGAAACAAAAAGTACTTTAAAAAGTTCATGGCAAAAATATACAATTACTTAAAAATACATACTGTCAGAGCAGAAGGTGGTAAAGTATCTGTCTCTCTGAACTTTCACCTGGAGGACTACAGGCTTCTGTCAGGGAAGACTAGTCCTGAAGCAGTGCCTGATTGCACCACGCTCATTCTTCAAGGACCACAATTACTCCAGTTCTTTCATTACTCAGTTGATCTTTGTTTATGCTGAAAGAATAAAATAAATGGAGATGAAAGTCAAATCTTATTCAGGACTCATTTCTCCTAAAACACCATCAACTTACCCATCTTTTGATGCTAGGTTTCTAAATAAAAACCAAAACAAGAACTAGTTCTAAATGTTTTGTGCCGACACTGCTGTACTAGAGCACTGAATGCATACTGCTCCGTGTGGACTGCACCTCGGGGTCTTCAAGTCAATCTATGCAATTTCATGGAATAAAACATGGAATGATCAATTGGAACATAGCTCATTCCCTGAAAAAATCTAACCAATTACTGCAGTCTGGTTAAAACTCGGGTTAAAACCTGCAGTTTTCATCAAAATAAATTCTGAAAAATGAACAACTAAGAAACAAGGCCATTATATTGTTTATGAAGTCTCCGCTGACTCCTTGAAGAATTGCCTGCTTCGTCCCTTTGCACTATTGTCCCTCAAATCCCTGTCCAATTCCCCTTTGAAAGCTCTCATCATCCCTGTTTCCATCACATTTATGAATTCCAGAGACACTCAATATTTTAATATTTTTCCTCGTTTCCCACACCCCCCTCCCATCAGTTCTTCATTTCCCACACCCTCCCCATTTAGTTTACTCATCATTTTTAAACAATGCTCCTACTCTGCAAATTATCCACAAATGAATAGAGCTCCTCTCCATTCACCTAGGCCATCACTTTGTATACTTCTATTGCCTACTTAGAATTCCCATTCATAAAAGACTCTTAATCTTACTTAGATGGAATGATGCTTGCACCCGCAAGTACCTAATGAATTTTATCCCAATGTACATCAGTTTTACACGGATGATAAAACTGAAGCAAAATAAAACATGGTTGAGGAATTTCAGTAATGTCTCATTTGAGCAATTTAACTACATGGGTCACTGAGAAAAACAATCACTTTTGATTTCAGAGTCTATTCTGAAAAAAATGATCTCAGAAAAGTGGTTCCGGGCATATTACCATAGACTTTAATACTCCACAGTTAGGAAAAAGATGATCTAATTTCTTGCTTATGAATATTAACCAATAAGCAGTGAAAATGTTCTGACATTCAAATATCTGAAACGATACCACAGAGCGTGTTCAGCTTTAAATGGAATCTGATTAAATGATCTACTGGATTCTTCCAAATCTATATCAACTATAATGGAACATTCATGCAGGAGAGGAAAATGAGTAGCATCTCAAACAGTGCAAAGGAGAACGTTTGCACCCCAAATTCCCTGACAGTTGGGAAAGCCTTTCCTCTGCATTCTCAGGAGTTTTAAATGTTTCTGAATCCACCACACGGCCAGACTGTACTGTTCACAAAATGCAATGCAGTTACTTATCTAGCCAATTCCAACAGCATCGTCCAAACCAGAGATCTCTACCCTCAAGGAGAAAGGCAGCAGGCACCACAATCTGCTTGTTCTATTCAGTTCACCATCCTGACTTGGAAATATTTTGCTGGTCCGTCATCGCCATTGGGTCTAAACACTGGAACTTCCTACCTAACAACATCGTGGGAGAACCTTTACCTGCAACAGTTCAAGGCAGCAGAACATCCCTGCCTTATCTTAGATATTTAGAGATGGGCAATAAAAGTTCATCTTCGCTTCAATGCCCAGATAGAGAAAATGCATTAAAAAACTGACATTCAGAAATTTATAAAAATTATGAAAATTAAAAGTTTGAAAATTTAAAAAAAAATTAAGGATACACTGAAAACATTTAATGTTAAAAATATGAAGTAAAATATAAATATATTGAAAAACATTACCTTACTATTTTTGTTTCCTTGCATCCACATTTACATTTTCTTAGCAAAATGCCAGCATTTACTAGCATATTCCAGGCTTTTCCTTATCTAAATCATTAACTGATTTGCAAAATGTGAGGTATTCACAACAATATCATCATAACTATAAATCCAAGATTTGAATTCCACAGAATCCTATTTGGTGCCTGTGATTTGCCTGCTGCAGATGATATAATGAACTTTGTGTGAGCTTCTGAACTATAATATACTTCCCAAAATGCTGATGGCAATAAAAGTCCTATAATCATCTCCACAGTTTTCATCACCGTGATTGCTTCCTACCATCCAATCATGTAAAAGCAATCTCAGTTACCAGTTTTTCTGTGAATTGACTTGATATGAATGAGGCATTTCTTAATAGAATATCTTAGCAAAGTACCTTACCCAATTTTCAAACAAATTCAAAATGATCAATAATTAAATTGTCATTGACCTCATTATACATCATGGCATAGTGAATATCAGAACACTTTGAGGAAACAAGACCAATGAGTTATCACTCTCTCTCACCCTACTAAAAGACAATCAGGACACAACGGGCCATATACAGACAGATGCATTTTACTGTTTACACAATGATACAACAGATCCTCCTCAAATTTACACTTACATAACCTTTGTGAGGATGACATATGCCCTTATATACAAATCTAAATTATGCCTTTTTTTAGTTGTTATTATTAAATTATCAGGTGACCTGCACATGTTGAAGCTGCCAATGCTCTAAGATGGCTGGCATTGTGACCTTAAATAGCCAATAATAACAACAATCTTGCTCGAGGAGCCAGCGCTGCCGTCGCAGCTGCGGCTTGCCTGCAGTCCGTCTGTCTTTTGTGTTTTTTGTTGTTTTTGTATGAATTGTAGTTTTAATATGGTGTAGTGTTTGTATGTTATGTTTGGGGGGGGGGGGGGGGGGGTGGGAGGGAACGGGAACTGTAAAATTCTCTCTCCCGAACGGAGACGCGACCTTTGTTTCTGTGTCGTGTCTCCGTTCCCGCTGCGGCCTACCATCAGCCATTCACCTGGGACCACCTGGGGCTCTGGTTCGCAGAGCCCACGGCCCGGACTCACCACCTGCGGCGCTGGCTGCCTGCGGATGCTACGGGAGCGGCTGCGATTCGTCTCCGGAGGCTCCGGCGAGGGCCGCGTGGACGTCGGAAGCCCGCAGGCCCCTGGATGGGGGCCGACATCGGGAGCTCCGGCAGCGGCAGAGGCAGCGTGTTCGCCTGCCCCGAAATGCGGGGCTTGGGTCGGCCCGCCGCGGACCTTTCACCGTCCGGCGCGGCCTGAAATAGGCCGTGGACCTTTCACCGCCCAGCGGGGGCTTCAATATCGGGAGCCCCGACCGCCCCGACGTGGCAAATCCAACAGCCTGACCGCGGGAGAAGACGGCAGGGAAGAGAAAAATACATTTTTGGCCTTCCATCACAGTGAGAAGGGACTGGAGGAGACTCACTGTGATGGATGTTTCTTTTTGTTTGGTGTTAGTTGTGATTGTATGTGTTATTGCATTTTTATTGATTATTCTTATTGGTCTTATTGTTTAACTGCGGGTAATGTTTCATTTCACTACACATTTATGTGTATGTGACAAATAAACGACTATTGACTATCCAGCAGATGGCACTGTTTTACACTATGGCCAACATTGCTGACACACTGGAAGGCATTACTAATCATTCAATACAGTTCCCTCTTTACATACATATGGTACCAATGGTATTATACAAGTCAAGCATCTTTGACTCATCAATGGCAGCAAGCTGTGACATTACTCATTTAATTATTTTGGACATTGTACATCTCAAAATACTTAAGATCCTTTGAGATGTACGAAAGGCACAAATATATGCCTTTATTTCCCCCCTGCCCATTTTGCAATTCAATGTAAACAATGCTTATCATCTATAATGGGAAAACTACAGCCAGAATCAGCAAGAGAAAAGCCAGTGGCCATGCAGCCAAACCTGGTATTGGGGGCATGTGGGAGGGGCATGTGGGAGGGAAATGGGAGAAGGATCATAGTCATTTTATGGAGCTGGATGTGGACCTAACAGCTGATACCTTTCCACCTCAACCAGGCACTTCCCACTCATTAGGGAACAACCCCCAATTCCAGAAATTCACCCCAATTCCTCTTTTTCAGAACCAAAATGGAGGTTCTTTTCCTTACCTTCCACAGGTAGTTTCAGCCATTTCCCACATCACAACCCTCTGTTTCTTGGATAGATCATTATTTATCTCTTTACCGCCTGCTTTTGTCACACTAATATCACTTCTGTCATCTAATCATCTTCTGTTCAACAACATTCTATTCTTTTCTCCCCACCCTTTTTCCCTGGCTTTGTTTCTCCTTATAAGCTGCTCATTTACAACATCTCCCAGTTCTGACAGAAGGTCAATGTGCTGAAACATTAACCCTGCCTTTCTGTATGCTACCTCACCTGCCTCTTTTATTTTGTGTTTTTACAATGTTGGAATGGGATCAATTTAACAAGATTTATATTCAGTTCACGACATATAACCAATAAGGAAAGAATGCCATTAAATGCTATTACCTATCTGTTTAATTTTACCATTTCATGAAGGAACTGGTGGTAGCTGCATTTTGATTTTGCCAAACCACTGAAGGTGACTGATTACAAATAAAAAAATTAAAAATGCCATGATTAGGTCACACATTAAAAAAAGATGCTACTTGAAAGACTATTGTTACAATACAACAATAAACCTGGCAGCTTCAACTTGAAAATTCAGAGATTATAACTAAAAAAGTACATACCTCATGCATGTAAATCTAATCTTTCCAAGCGTTATTTTTCTAAATATTCAATTCCAAAAACACGTAATTAGTATAAGAGGTCATCAAAATTCTAGATTAAGTTGGATCATAATCATGATCATACTTTATTAGCCAAGCATACGAGGAACTTGTTTTGCCATACATACATACCAATTAAAAGCAACAGAACACACAAAATACATTTTGACATGAACATCCACCACAGTGACTCCTCCACATTCCTCACTGTGATGGAAGGCGAAAAAAAGTTCAATCTCTTCCCTTCTTTGTTCTACCGCGGTCGGGGGCCGCGAGCCTTCAGTTGACGGAACGATCTTGACCTCCAAATCGGGGTGACCAAGGGTGATCAAGCTCCTGCATCGGGGGGAAATCTCCTCCCCCGAGCCGGGCGATCTATCCCGGGTCGGGGCTGGTCGAAAACGTTCTGTGATTTGGAGCTCCCGATGTCGGTCTCTACCCGAGACTGCGAACTCCTCGATATTAAGGTCCGCAGGCCACAGTTGGAGCGTTGATCCCAGGCAAGGGATCGCACGCTCTGATGGTAAGTCCACGGCCCCGCGGTGGGGCTCAAAGTCAGTCCTGAGCAAGGCCTCCAGCTCCATGTTAGGCCGCAGAGCGACCGGAGATACGATCCGGAAAACAATCACATCTCCGGCAAGGTAAGAGATTGAAAAACAGTTTCCCCCGATTCCCTCCCCCACCCCCCACATAAAACAAACCAGAGAACATTAACACAAACTTTTAAAACATACTAAAAGTAACAAAAAAGACGAAAAAACAGACAGACTGTTGGCGAGGCCATCATTGCAGAAGCCGCCACCCGGTGGATTTCCATGTTGTTATTCCCCTGAGGCCATAGTAATACATATAGCTAACATGAACAATATTTTGGTAAACAAGCCTGTTGAATATGAAAAAGTCAGATAGTTTTAAATATGGGTTCCATTTGCATAATGTGTATAAACAATTAGATAGAATAATTGCCCTAGGTACTTAAAAATTGGAATTAAGACCAAAACTGGTATTTGTGGAAGGCAAGAGCAAATCAGATAGAAGATGAACTGCTTCACAAAGAGACATAACAGGCAAAGGAAGAAAGAGAAGAGAAGGCATAATTAAAAAATCCAGTTGTTTAGTGGGGTGAATACCAAAGAATGGAATTAGGGTATTGTGGCGCGTCGGAAGAGGCCCGAAATAAAGGCGAGAAGCCGGGTATTTCGGGACGTTCTGTTTTATTATTCCTCAGTTATCAGACCGGTCGAGTCTGCTGGAATGGCTTCGCGCCCAAAACCTTGTCCTTATATACGTAGTACCGGACCGCCCCCCCTGGACTGGTCCATTCCCGTGCCGAGGGGTCGGTAGTGGTATGGCCCGACCCTTGGGAGCCGCCACAGGATCCCCCCCCAGAACCGGAGGCACGAAGCGCACTGGTGGTCGCACAACCCGACCGGACCGCGTTCGGTATTCGGTCGACAGAGGGGCCGGCGGAGGCACAGTTGGAGGGACAGGTGGTGGGACCCGCAAAGGTGGGCGACCTCGTGGCCGAGGGTGGGCCACCCGCACCGGTTAGTCAATGTCTAAGTGGGCCGGCTTCAGGCGGGCAATTGACAGCCTCCGGCCGGCCCCCCATGTCCAAAACAAAGGTTGTCTGTCCGTGCTCCAGCACCCGGTACGGGCCCTCATACGGCCTCTGGAGTGGCATCCGGTGGGCGTCACGGCGCAGGAACCCAAAGGCGCAGTCCCGGAGGGCCGATGGCACGTAAGGGCGGAATGTCCCATGGCGGGACGTCGGCACGGGTGCGAGCATGCCAACTCGCTCTCGGAGGTGCTGTAGGGTGGATGAGGGCGGTTCCTCTCGCCCCGGCAACGAGGGCACGAACTCCCCAGGCACCGTGAGCGGGGACCCGAATACGAGCTCCGCGGATGACGAAGCCAGGTCCTCCTTGGGCGCAGTCCGGATGCCCAGCAAGACCCATGGTAGCTCGTCCATCCAGTCGGGGCCGGCGAGTCGCGCCTTCAACGCTGCCTTCAGCTGCCGGTGGAACCTCTCCACCAGGCCGTTTGCCTGCGGGTGATAGGCCGTGGTGTGGTGCAGCTGCACGCCCAACAGGTGGGCCATGGCCGACCACAGCTCAGAGGTGAACTGTGGCCCCCGGTCCGATGAGATGACCACCGGCACCCCAAAGCGAGCGATCCAGTGCGCGGCTAACGCACGAACGCATGTAGCTGTGGCTGTGTCGGCCAGCGGTATGGCCTCCGGCCACCGTGTGAAGCGGTCCACCACCGTGAGGTGTGTGATGCCCCGGGACGGTGGGAGAGGGCCCACAATGTCCACGTGCAGGTGGTCGAAACGCCGGCAGGGTAGACCGATCTCCTGGAGTGGCGCCCGGACGTGGCGTTGGATCTTCGCCATCTGGCACGGAATGCAGGAGCGGGCCCAGTGGCCAACCTGCTTGCGCAGACCGTGCCACATGAACCGCGCAGCTACCAGTGCGGTCGTCGCCCGTATGGATGGGTGAGCCAGCCCGTGGACCACGTCGAACACCCTCCGGCGCCATGTGGCCGGAACGATGGGGCGCGGCTGACCTGCCGACACATCGCACAGTATCGTCGCTCCTCCGGGGCCGAGGGGGACATCCTCAAGGCGGAGGCCAGAGATGGCAGTCCGGTAGGTGGGCATCTCCCCGTCCGTTAGCTGGGCCTCCGCCAGGGCAGAATAATCAATGCCGGGCGCCACTTCTAAAACGGCATTGATGGCGGGGCGAGACAACACGTCGGCCACCCGGTTTTCCTTCCCCTCGATGAAGCGGATGGAGGTGGTGAACTCCGAGATGTACGCCAAATGGCGCTGCTGTCGGGCGGACCACGGGTCGGAGACCTTTGCCAGGGCGAACGTGAGCGGCTTGTGGTCCGTATATGCGGTGAACGGGCGGCCCTCCAGGAAATAGCGGAAGTGGCGCATGGCCAGGTACAGAGCTAGGAGCTCGCGGTCAAATGCGCTGTATTTCCTCTGGGCGTTGTTGAGGTGCCGGCTGAAGAAGGCCAGGGGGCGCCAACCCCCGTCCGTCAGTTGCTCAAGCACGGCACCAACCGCCGACTCTGAGGCGTCCACCGTAAGGGCTGTCGGGGCATCCTCCCGTGGGTGAACCAGCAGCACAGCCCGAGCCAGGGCCTCCTTCGCGCCGTCGAAGGCCGTTACCGCGTCGTCGGTCCACACGATGTTTTTACGCTTCCCCACCAGCAGCTCGTATAGCGGCCGCATGATGTGGGCCGCGGAAGGCAGGAACCGGTGGTAAAACGCCACCATGCCGACGAACTCCTGCAGACCGCGCACCGAGGACGGACGGGGAAATCGGCGGATGGCGTCGACTTTGTCCGGCAGAGGAACCGCGCCTTGCGAAGACACACGGTGGCCGAGAAAGTAAATTGTGGCCACGCCAAAGCGGCACTTGGCGAGGTTGATAGCCAACCTGTGCTCGCTGAGCCGCTGGAAGAGCTGCCGGAGGTGGGCACAGTGCTCCTGCCGCGAGCGGCTGGCTACCAAGATGTCGTCGAGGTAGACGAACAGGAAATCCAACCCGCGACACACGCCGTCCATTAGCCGTTGGAATGCCTGCGCGCCGTTCTTGATGCCGAACGGCATCCGTATGAACTCGTACAGTCCGAACGGCGTGATGATTGCCGTCTTGGGCACATCCTCCGGGCGGACCGGGATCTGGTTGTAGCCTTGCACCAGATCCACCTTCGAGAATATCGTGGCCCCGGCCAAATGGGCGTTGAAGTCCTGGATGTGGGGCATGGGGTATCGGTCCTCGGTGGTAGCGACGTTCAGCCGCCCATAATCCCCGCAAGGTCTCCAGCCCCCGTTTGCCTTGGGGACCATGTGGAGTGGGGATGCCCAGGCGAATGTCGGCCGGCATCATGTGCAGGTAAGTGTACTCAAACATCAGGCATGGTCTGTGCCCGTCGAGCAACGCAACCATCTCCTTCAGGAGGCTAGATGGGCGCCGGTCACTGAGGCCTGACATGTGGAGGAGCCTTTCGGCCCGCTCCATTCGGGTTAGCCCGTAGGTTTGGAGCAGCAGCTCCTTAAGGGCTTTATACTTATCGTGGGCCGGTAGGTCCTGGAGGAACTCCGTTACCTCTTCGGCCGTGTCCTGGTCAAGGGCTCCCACCAGGTGGAAAAAACGGGTATCATCTGTTGTGATGCCCCGCAGCTGGAATTGGGCCTCCGCTTGGTAAAACCAAACGTGAGCCCGGGTGGTCCAGAAAGTCGGGAGCTTGATGGCTACCGCGTCGACAGCTGCGGCCTGGTCGGCCTGCGAGCCGGATGGACGGTCGGCTATCCATCATTTGTCCATCCTAGTATGAATGGACCGTCGAGGTCACCAATGTGGCGCGTCGGAAGAGGCCCGAAATAAAGGCGAGAAGCCGGGTATTTCGGGACGTTCTGTTTTATTATTCCTCAGTTATCAGACCGGTCGAGTCTGCTGGAATGGCTTCGCGCCCAAAACCTTGTTCTTATATACGTAATACCGGACCGCCCCCCTGGACTGGTCCATTCCCGTGCCGAGGGGTCGGTAGTGGTATGGCCCAACCCTTGGGAGCCGCCACAGTATGACAGTACTAAATTAAACTAGAGGAGAATTAACTGCCGACTATACACGAGGAACATATTCAAATGACGTTCAATCTTCTGTCGGCTTGCATACAGAGATTCAAGACAATGCATGGGGCTCATGTTAAAGCAGATTTGATGATAGGTATGAATTGGATAAACGAACAAAATAATGGTAACTTACTAAGTTAACATACTATATATTTTTATTAGTCCTGCTGCGAACAAGAAATTGTGGGAAGAAAGGGAAAGGGACTGGAGTAGTGGAGGAAGAGAAAGCAGGGGGAAACAGGGGATTGGAAATGTTGTGGCTGGGAAAGGGCCAAACAGGGTCAAGAAATCAGAGACCGAAAAAAAATGAAAGGACAAAAGGAAAAGGAAAGGGAAGAAGGTAATGAGGGTCCATTATGACAATATCTATTGAGAGATTGATATTTTACACTAGTACTGGGGTTGTTAATTTATTGAATTAGTTTATTATACATTATCTCTTTATTGTGTTTACAGGACTTGATGCTGCTGCAAGTAAGAATTTTATTGTTTTGTGTTGAGACATAAGACAATTAACGACATAAGTCTCTTGACCGACAGAATCATGAACTGAAACAGAATGGTGGCCACTCAAACCACAATGCTTGTATTGCCTCTTTGAAACAGCTATCAAATTAATTCTGCTCATCTCTTTCCCGAAACTTCAACTTGCCTAGTTAGAATTCTAAAAGTAAAAAAAAGTTAAAGAGATTCATGTTGCTTCTGCCCGTCTCCTTAAGCCCACGTCCTCTGATTATCAACCCTTTACCACTGGAAATAGTTTCTCCTTTATTTACTCTTAAACTATTCATGATTTGGGACATTGAAGATGATTTTACCAGTCCTATCAGGCAATTTTAACATTCTCGGCACAAACAAGCTTCTTTTTCTCCAGCAGCTTCACATAAATCAATTCCCTGGTACTATTCTAGTAAATCTAAATCTTTGTTACAATCTCTGTATGGTTTTCACATCCTTTCTCAAGCAAATGAGCCAACTAAGACTTTACCAGCGTGTTAAGGTTCAGCATATCAAATGCAATTTTAGACACTTTTTCCGATACTAATAAACTAAAAAAATTATTATTTAACTTTAGACATATAGATGGTTTATTCCCCCTGTAATAAGCTTGTTATAAAATGTACGATTGGGCTTAGGTAAAGTTGCATCTTGAATGAATTAAGCTAATCAGTTTTAATAATTATCTAAGTTAAATGGTTAATTATGTTTTTAAAACTACACTGAATCTGGAATTTGCAATACATTCTTGACCTACAAAAGCCAAATAAAAGTGTTTCCGAATGTCCAAGAAATCTGACACAAGATAGACACAAAACGCTGGAGTAACTCAGCGGGTCAGACAGCATCTCTGGAGAAAAGGAATAAGTGACGTTTTGGGTCAAGCCTCCTCTTCAGACACAAGGTTGGACTAACGCAATATTATTACATTTAATATGAACAGTTCTGGCTACATTAAAAATACCCAATTTTTCCTGACATCAAAAGATTTGTGTGCAAACTTTTACTTGGTCCCCCCCTTATCACTATATTTTAGATCAGCAAACTCATTTCCTACGCTCCGTGCCTTTATGTACACACACACATCTCATTTTAGACTACTTTGCACTTCTGCCATCTAATTCCATCCACTGTATTCCAGAATTATAACTCTATTTGCTTCTCATGCTTCCTTATGTTTCTCTACTCTTCTCTATCCTGGTGAATACTCACAAAATTAGCTTAAACCTTCTCTTAGATTAGGATTTCATCTGAGAGCACCAGTCCTGGACCTGTTGAGGATTAATTTGCTAATTTGGATAAATAGAATAGGTCCCAATATTCCAGGTGCTTCTCTCATGCATTATTTCTCTAGCTTCATATGAACGCATATATTATCCTGCTACTCCTAAATTCACTCGCACTGGGAATAATCAAGGGACAATTTCCTCTGAGGATGTGCTTTTTAACTTCCAGGTTCCTCAAGCTCTGACTGTAGGACCTAGAAACATACAAATAAATGCTCAGCTTGTTAATACTGTAGCCAGAATGTTTTTTTATATAGTCTGAAGAAGGGTCTCAACCCGAAACATCACCCATTCCTTCTCTCCAAAGATACTGCCTGGCCCGCTGAGTTACTCCAGCTTTTTGTGTCAAGCTTTGGTTTTATATTAAAGCTAGTCTCTTGTGAGCATGTATCTGATATCATGTTAGGAAGCACATTTTAGTTAGCTTGTGAAACTATATATTCAAGAAGCTTTAGTTAATCCTAGAGTTTTATATGGAGTAGTTTCAGTAAAATGATTGAAAACTTAAATCAGTCAAAACTGATCACTTCAATTTCGTGAAGATGCAACCAATGTGGAAGACTAATAGAACCTTTTTTGAAATAAAAAAACTTCATTCCAGAAGGAATAAACCATGTATACATCCAAAAGTTAAAGATGGGCAAAGTGATAGAATAAAGCAAGGTGGCTAATTAATGATCTGATCACATATATGGAAGAATACATAAAACCATCATTGCATTTAATCTCTTTATCAGCTTATCTTTCTGTCTAACTTATTTTCAGAAAGCATTGAGCAATGATCGAGCTACAAACTGTTATGCCATTCTCTCATCAGGAAATTACAACTACTGTGAGTCTGTGGGTAACAGTCTAACACCTTTTTAACATTAAATATGACTATCACAGCACCACCTGCAGGAAAACCAGATACAAGCATCACATAATGAGAACCAATATACAATGCCCTCCATAATGTTTGGGACAAAGATCCACCATTTATTTATTTGCCTCTGTACTACACAATTTGAGATTTGTAAAATAAAAAAATCACATGTGATTAAAGTACACATCGTCAGATTTTAAGAAAGGCCATTTTTATACATTTTGGTTTCACCATGTAGTAATTACAGCAATGCTTATACATAGTCCCCCCCACCAGTTCAGGGCACCATAATGTTTGGGACACATGGCTTCACAGGTGTTTGTAATTGTAATTGCTCAGGTGTGTTTAAGCAGGTATAAGAGAGCTCTCAGCACCTAGTCTTTCCTCCAGTCTTTCCATCACCTTTGGAAACTTTTATTGCTGTTTATCAACATGAGGACCAAAGTTCTGCCAATGAAAGTCAAATAAGCCATTATGAGACTGAGAACCAAGAATAAAACTGTTAGAGACATCAGCCAAACCTTAGGCTTACCAAAATCAACTGTAATGGCAACTTCAGTCCTTTTCCAATAAAGTCCTTTCCAATTGTCTTATTTCACAGAGGGTAGGGGTGAACGATCTTCACGCAGAGCCCCCAACAGAGAGATCTTAAAGACGTTTCAGTTTAATTAGTCGTTTATTGAAGAAGTAATACAAACAGATCTGTATCTATCCAAACTTTTCTCTCGTCACAGGTCTGTAAGCTATATCTCGCCATACTCCTCCGTGTCTGCCCCTCCCATCTCAGCATTTCCAGGTATAATACCTAGTTCTGGCTCCTCCTCATTATGCACATATATGTATTTATCTCACGACAACCCCCAAGTGTCCAAAAATAAGACAGCAAGATACAAAATATAATATGCCAAAAACAGCTAGTACAAACACAAATGGCTCCTACATCATCATTAAGAAGAGAGCACTGGTGAGCTTACTAATCGCAAAAGGACTGGCAGGCCAAGGAAGACCTCCACAGTTGATGACAGAAGAATTCTCTCTATAATAAAGAAAAATCCCCAAACACCTGTTTGACTGGTCAGAAACACTCTTCAGGAGTCAGGTGTGGATTTGTCAATGACCACTGTCCGCAGAAGACTTCATGAACAGAAATACAGAGGCTACACTGCAAGATGCAAACCACTGGTTAGCCGCAAAAATAGGATGGCCAGGTTACAGTTTGCCAAGAAGCACTTAAAAGAGCAACCGCAGTTCTGGAAAAAGGTCTTGTGGACAGATGAGAGGAAGATCAACTTATATCAGAGTGATGGCAAGAGCAAAGTATGGAGGAGAGAAGGAACTGCCCAAGATCCAAAGCATACCACCTCATCTGTGAAACACGGTGGTGGGGGTGTTATGGCCTGGGCATGTATGGCTGCTGAAAGTACTGGCTCACTTATCTTCATTGATGGTTCAACTGCTGATGGTAGTAGCATAATGAATTCTGAAGTGTATAGACACATCCTATCTGCTCAAGTTCAAACAAATGCCTCAAAACTCATTGGCCAGCGGTTCATTCTACAGCAAGACAATGATCCCAAACATACTGCTAAAGCAACAAAGGAGTTTTTCAAAGCTAAAAAATGGTCAATTCTTGAGTGGCTAGGTCAATCACCTGATCTGAACCCAATTGAGCATGCCTTTTATATGCTGAAGAGAAAACTGAAGGGGACTAGCCCCCAAAACAAGCATAAGCTAAAGATGGCTGCAATACAGGCCTGGCAGAGCATTACCAGAGAAGACACCCAGCAACTGGTGATGTCCATGAATCGCAAACTTCAAGCAGTCATTGCATGCAAAGGATGTGCAACAAAATACTAAACATGACTACTTTTATTTACATGACATTGTTGTGTCCCAAACATTATGGTGCCCTGAAATGGGGGGCTATGTATAAACACTGCTGTAATTTCTACATGGTGAGACCAAAATGTTTAAAAATGGCCTTTATTAAAATCTGACAATGTGCACTTTAACCACATGTGATTTTTTCTATTACAAATCTCAAATTGTGGGGTACAGAGGCAAATAAATAAATGATGGGTCTTTGTCCCAAACATTTATGGAGGGCACTGTAACCGTTGCCCGGATTTAAATATATGCAAGATAATGTACCTTCAGATTTTGCAAAGTTGCCCCTGTATTGCACAATCAGGTCACCGGGTCCAGACATTTGTCTCATACTGTCCAAAAATAGCTTTCAGTTGCCATTGAATTACACGGTAACCTAAAGAGTTTGGAGAAAGATTTTACAAGACTTAATAACAACATGATAAAATGTGTTCAGTTAATTGCCTTTATGTATTTTAACACCTTCGGTTGAACTTCTCAATTCAAGAGGACTTAATGAACATTTTTATTCTAATACAGGCAAGTAATGAATTGAGTCAAATATCTGGATTTTAAGCATGTGCAAGAGGGGGTTAGGGGGTGGCACAGTGACACAGCTGGTAGAACTGCTGTCTCACAATGCCATAGACCCGGTTCCATCCTGACCTCGGTTGCTGTCTGTGTGGAGTTTGCACATTCTCACTGTGACCGCGTGGGTTTCCTCAGGGTGTTCCGGCTTCCTCCCACATCCCAAAGATGTTTGGGTTTATAGGTCAATTGGTCACTATAAATCGCCCCTAGTGGGTAGACAGTAGATGTGAAAGTGGGATAACATAGAACTAGTGCGAATAGGTGATCGATGGTTGGCATGGACCTGCTGGGCCGAATGGGCGTTGTAGCAATTCCTCTAAGTAAACAAAGCAAATATAAAATGGAGAATAACTGAACATGGATAAGAGATATAATTCTGTCTCTAATTTGTCTTTATTTATATGAACTATTTATAATTGCTGATATCCACATTGGAAATGGAAATCACCCATTTCAGCTTGCCATGGCTTAAGTACTGATTCCTACCTTTAGTAGGATGTAGCACTGCTAAAGTGCAAGAATTAAATAAGACAAACCTCACTATCAACATGTGCTCTGATGATGAAAGGTTGCCCTATTTACACAAGTCAGTGTAATTGAAAACAACTGCGGAAGAAATGCAAAATGGGCAGAAAATGATACATAGGTCTTTAAAATTTAGAAGCCTTGGGAAGGAGATGAATATAAAAAATTACTTTTCTCCTAAAATGGTTGTACACGAGAAATGTGAATGGATGTATGAGAAATACATAATAAAGATAAATATACATAAATTAGGCAACAATTCCTCAAACATACAGCACAGATGATTTCTTTTAAATTGGATAATGAGAAAATAAACCCAATAAGTTATTGGAGAAAAACAAATCGGTAATATGAAAATTACCAAAACGCTTCAAGTTCTATTTGACAATAGACAATAGGTGCAGGAGTAGGCCATTCAGCCCTTCGAGCCAGCACCGCCATTCAATGCGATCATGGCTGATCACTCTCAATCAGTACCCCGTTCCTGCCTTCTCCCCATACCCCCTCACTCCGCTATCCTTAAGAGCTCTATCCAGCTCTCTCTTGAAAGCATCCAACGAACTGGCCTCCACTGCCTTCTGAGGCAGAGATTCCACACCTTCACCACCCTCTGACTGAAAAAGTTCTTCCTCATCTCCGTTCTAAATGGCCTACCCCTTATTCTTAAACTGTGGCCCCTTGTTCTGGACTCCCCCAACATTGGGAACATGTTATCTGCCTCTAATGTGTCCAATCCCCTAATTATCTTATATGTTTCAATAAGATCCCCCCTCATCCTTCTAAATTCCAGTGTATACAAGCCCAATCGCTCCAGCCTTTCAACATACGACAGTCCCGCCACCACAAATCGGATTTCAAGAAAAGATTGACTAACAGGAAAGACAATAGGCATATATCTTTTCTTGCTGGCAAACATAACAAGTGTTGTATCACAGGGATGTGAGCTGGAGCGTCAACCTGGTGCAAAATGTATAAAAATGTATAAAAATACCCTTTATTAAAATCTGACAATGTGCACTTTAACCACATGTGATTTTTTCTATTACAAATCTCAAATTGTGGAGTACCGAGGCAAATAAATAAATGATGGGTCTTTGGCCCAAACATTATGGAGGATACTGTACATTTGTCTTTTCAGTTCAGGCCTTTGTCCAACCAACTGCCTGTCAAAAAACCTCCCCTCACCTGTAACTGTCACTTAACAGGCTTCATCCTGCTCCTCCTCACTTCCAGTTTTCTCTCCCCCACCCCACAATAATAAGCAATTAGTGTGAAGAAGGGTTCCCCCAACCTGAAACATCACCTATCCATGTTCTCCAGATATGCTGCCTGACCCACAGAGTTACTCCAACAAGGTGTCCCTTATAAACAAAAAATACCATTTTGATCAGTGGTTCCAATCCATCAGTAGTCCTTCTCACTTCCCTAAAGCCAAAAGCAGGTAGGGTTCTCTAGATAGTCTGGAAGAACCTCTACTGCTAGCAACTGAGGAGATCTTTGCATTTTAAATTTCCAACACAAAATCAGTACCCAATCGCCACCCACTCCTCTTGGTTGGTGTCCAATGCCAACACAAACAGCCAAAAAGTAGTCCCGATCTCAGAAAATGTCAACAGAAGTTGGGATCAATCAGGATTCAGACTTGGGAAGGCAGTGATTAAAATCATGTGACTAGGAATTAGGGCAAGTTGGAGATAGGGAACGAAAAGAGACTGGGAAATTGTAGTGGGATCGAAATGGGTGGTCAGAGAGAATAGCATTTTCTGGAGAGCTTGCAGGAGCAATTATGGTGCCCAGAAAGGAAGAAACATTACACATTTTGTGGTGAAACAATAGTTAAGTAACCCAGAATCATATATCATATCATATCATATATATACAGCCGGAAACAGGCCTTTTCGGCCCTCCAAGTCCGTGCCGCCCAGCGATCCCCGTTCATTAACACTATCCTACACCCACTAGGGACAATTTTTACATTTACCCAGCCAAATAACCTACATACCTGTACGTCTTTGGAGTGTGGGAGGAAACCGAAGATCTCGGAGAAAACCCACGCAGGTCACGGGGAGAACGTACAAACTCCTTACAGTGCAGCACCCGTAGTCAGGATCGAACCTGAGTCTCCGGCACTGCATTCGCTATAAAGCAGCAACTCTACCGCTGCGCTACCGTGCCGCCATGCATCCTGCACTGATAATATAGAACCAGAGTTCGAATGTCACCATGTGAGCTGTGGAATTTCAATTTAGTTAATGATCCGGAATATTAACAAAAGGCTATTCACCAGTTGGGGATTCACCCTTTGCCGGGGATTGAAACTCCAACTGCGGGGCCTGTGGACTTTAACATCGTCAAGCTGCGGTCTCTGGTGAGAAGAGGCCAATTCGGGAGCTCCAAGAGCGGAGAGAGTTTCAACCGACCCGACGCGGGAGTTTAGATCATCCCGAAGGAGGCTTCGATCGGCTGTGGGGCCTTTGATCGCCCCGACTGCGGATGGTTTGACTGCCCTGACCGAGGGAGAACAAAGAGGAAGAAGTTTGAACTTTATTGCCTTCCATCACAATGAGGAATGTGGAATCCACTGTGGTGGTTGTTTATGTTAACGTTTATGTGGTTGTGTGTCTTGTTGCTTTTCACTTAGCATGGCTGTATTGTGACTCAAATTTCACTGTACCTAATTGGTACATATGACAATAAACTAACCGTGAAACCTTGAAAACTTGATGACTATGAAACTGCTGGATTGTTGTAAAAGCGCATTTGGTCCATTTATGTCCTTCAGGGGAAGAAATTTGCAGTCCTTAACTGCTCCAGCCTGTGTGTGATTTCAGACTCGTAATACGAGGTTGAATCTTGAAATGTCCTCTGAAACAGCCCAGAAATATGCACTGTTGAGGACAATTAGGGACAGGCAACAACATTTTATCTGTCTGAGATGTCCACGCCACCAAAAAAATTGACCAAGTTAAAAAAGGGACAATTGAAATGCCTTAACCGAACTGCTAGTTGATTAGAGGTTTCATAAACTATTAACCGACATTAAACTATTACACCGACCAGACTAAAGAGTTAGTGGTGGACTTTAGGAGGAGAGGAACACCCCTGTCCCCTGTATCCATCAATGGTGTGGATGTGCAGTTTACCAGGGAGTACAAATACCTTGGAGTGTACCTGGACAGTAAACTGGCCTGGCCCAGGAACGCACCAGGCCCTGTACAAGAAGGGGCAGAGCTGGCTGTACGTTTTGAGAAGGCTCCGCTCCTTCAACATCTGCAGTAAGATGCAGATGTTCTACCAATCGGTGGTAGCCAGTGCAATTTTCTTCGCTGTTATGTGCTGGGGCAGCAGCTGGGAAGGCCATGGGCATCAACAGGATTAACAAACTCATCACGAAGGCTGGCTCCATCCTGGGGGCGGAGCTAGATTCATAGGAGGTGGTCTTGGAGGGGAGGATGCTCCTCAAACTGCGGAGCATCTTGGACAATACAGCTCACCCCCTCCATGACACACTGGTCAACCTGAGGAGTACTTTCAGCAACAGATTGGTTCCACCAAGATGCAAGACAGAACACCACAGGAGATGTTTCTTCCCTGTGGCTTTCAAACTGTACAACTCCTCCCCCTATTGTCGTGGGGTAGACTGACTCTCCTCAACCCACCCATAAACAGGATATTCATTCTTTGCTATTGTTTGGAATACCATGGTGGCCGATTGCAAAATAAACAAGGCTTTAGACTTTACTTGAGATTTGACTAAGGCATCGTCCTATCAATTTCCTAGTCAAGTTTGAAAGAAGTTTTTAAACGTCTTTAATGCAAACATGCTGCAAATATATGGAAGATTTGCCAGCATTTGAATGAGACAGCATATTTATTTATAGTAACCAGCTCATTAATAAAGAATGCAATCATTCAACAAACGAAAGTCAGACAGAAGGCTAGTTATGAGTGTTTGATGTGGTTGAAACCCTCCCCAAATAAAGAGCATTATCCATCCATTCACACTGCACAAAACAAACCGCTGGAGCCAGAATGCAGAAACCTTTAACTTCTATTCTTACTGAGCTTCAAGTCATAATGCTAAAAAGCTGCAAGACCATCCAAATATAACAAAGAATCAAACTATCAAGTCAGTTTTTTTTATAAACAGCACGAACCTCATTTTACATATAGCAATTATTGGTATTAGATCATTATTGTTATGTGGACCAAGATACCATTAACAAATGTGATTTCAGCAATTTTTATTTACAGGTTATATTTCTTCCTGAATTTAAAAATATCTGGACAATACTTGTCAAACAAGTTATTTTTTGGGAACAAATAAAACAATGATTTGCAACTGCAATGGTTTAATTTAATTCTCAAAGGGATTCTGCTGCGAACCTAGAAATACTTCCAGCTAAATAATATTTCCAATTATCCACCTGAGGCTTTAGCTGAAAACAGAGAAGAATTAATGACTACCTCAATCTGTCTCCTTCAACTACTTTTAGGTGATGCCGGCAAAATAAATTATATAATTCATTCTCTCTGATTTAAACAAGATGCTCACCTGCAAAAAAGAGCAACCACAAAGAAATTGCAGAAGGTTGCCATGAAGGTTTTAGAGGGCTTAACCCAAAGTTCAGATGTTTTTATTTGGAGAATATCAGCTGGGCAGGGCTGGATTAACATAGTAGCAAAGGTAGCATTTGCTATGGGCCCTGCCCTTTCGCAGGCCCCGCGCTAATTGCTTGAAATCGGCATCCCTAAATGTTTGAAATCAGCAGGGACGCTGTGTTGCGCGCGCCGCTCCCCAACCGCCACGGTTTGAATGTATTGGCGGGGCTGCACGGACCAATGGGCAGCCGGCGCCTTAGCGCCCCGCTCTGCCGGTGGTGGCTGCCCCGGCCGGGAGGCGGTTGCTGCGCGGCCTCCGTTGGGGGCTCCCGGAGGTCACAACAAGGTGTGGTGGTGGTCAGCGAGGTCTTGCAATCCCTGGTTTGGATGTGCGGGGTTGGGCTGACTCGATGTGGAGTTTGGCAGAAATGCCGCGGGGAAAAGCTCAGCGGGTCAGAAAGAGAAACAGAGTTAATGTCTCGAGTTGGCGACCGGTCGTCATTCCTAAATCGCTTTAAGTCGGACGGTGGAGCACTGTGACTCCTTGTGTAAAGGTCGGAAGGTGGTTTCTAAAGTACAAGTGGGGATCTCTGCAGAGTCTGGGCAGGAAATAAATCACGCCCTTGCATTGGGTGGTGATTGCAGTGAGGGTGAGTGCAGCCAGCGGCTGCTCCATGTGTGTGGTGGCGCTGGCGACATCAAGGGCAGCTCTCTCGGTGTTGGTGGTGCCGGCTGTACACCATGTTCCCATTTGGGCGGCAAGGCCCCCAGATGGCCGGCGCCTCCCTCTCTTGCGAGTCAGGCTCGCCCGCTTTGACCCCGGGCTCCACTGGCATCGTGTGCAGGTTTGCCGGGGACGCTGCCTTAGTCTGTGGGTTCTGGGGAGGGGAAAGGAATTGAGGGGCCCGGCGGCTTCCCGCCCACCCAACCAACTAACCAAACATGCCCTCCAGGACAGCAGAGTCCGGCCCAGTTTGCCAGCTGCCGTGGGGAATTGAGCCGGACTGTCAATGGGGAACCTGCGATTGGTGGCAGGGAATGGCCCGGTTTGTGACTATTCACCAACTAGACCTCATCTCACTAATTGAGGCCAACATGACGAGCCCTTTAAATCTGGCCGAATAAAGTTCAGATATGTGAGAGCCACAGAGAGAGGCCTTGGAGGAGTGTAAACCTACTCAATGGTTCAAGAATTTGAAATGTTCAAAAATACTGTGGTCATGTTTTCTCTATCAACAGATGCTGTCGGGTATTTCCAGCACTTTCTGTACTGAGCTAGAATTGGAACCAACTCTAAATCAATCACATATGTTACCAAATCTACGGACTACTTTTAAGTTAACAACAGAATTATAATTCTATAAACTTTACAGTGATTCAATAACAAAGTTATTAAGAATTATTGTCTCTTACATCTGCTACAAAACAAACAATATTTTACATCTGTTAACTGTTATAACCATTTCTTTAACCGCAAATAAGTGTTTTGCTTAATACATTTGCCAAGAATAATTATTTAAAGTTTTCAGGAAGTAGAATACAAGAATGCACCATTAATGAAGACAATTCATAGAAACCAGCAGCAAATCGTATCACTTCATGATAGTTCCTAAAGGTTGCATTATAACTTATATCTAAATTTGGTCTAGTTCCTTGCACTGGAAACAGCTTCTATCGAGAAGCATTATTAACTTAAAAAGACTGCATTGAAAATTTGCGAGGATATTGCCAAGACTTGAAGGCCTGAGCTTTCAGCAGAGCTTGGGCAGGCTAGGACATTATTCCTTGAGGTGCAGGAGGCTGAGGAGTGAATCATAGAGGTGAATGAAATCATGATGGGAATAGGTAGGGTGAATGCATCAAGAGTTTTATCCAGAATAGGGGAAAGAAGAACGAGAGGACAAAGGTTTAAGATGAGAGGGAAAAGATTTAATAGGAACCCGAGAAGCTACTTTTTCACACTGGGTGTATGGAACGAGTGGCAGAGGAGGTAGCTGAGGCAGGTACTATAATAACATTCAAAAGACATTTGGACAGGTACATGGATAGGAAAAGATTAGAGAGATATGGGCCAAATATGGCCTGTTTCTGTGCTGCATGACTATAAGCATTCATGGCATCTAATCATTGTTCCAAAGAATGCCTTCTGCATGCACCCATTCATCACCACACTAGGTTTGGGGAAATTACATTATTTGAATCTGGTGGTCTCACTGTTCCTGGTAGCTAACTACCTTCAACAACTCAATTGCTCTATTTACAAGTTCCACTCTTCTTAGGTGGCAACTCTACCAAATACCTGTGGAGGAAGGAACTGCAGAGGCTGGTGAAATTCAGCGTCTGACATCATCGCTGGAGAAAAGAAATCGGTGACATTTTGGGGCGGAACCCTACTTCAGACTGAAAGAAGGGGGGGGGGGGGTGAGAACTAGGCCAAGGTAAATCAGGCCAGCAACAGATGACCTCTCCCAAATACCTCACGTTTGTCTCACTGGGATTCTTTAATTTGGATGCCAAAAACAAAATAAATCACACAAATCTCTGCAAATGGAGCCTTCAGCTGTCATATTTGAGCTCAGTTGTGTGCAAATCACCCTCCAACGTCGCCATCAAATCTACTCCAACTGCCTCCCCTGGTAGTGCATTCCAGGAATTTCCTTGCATATATGCTGATTGAAACTTGCTAAACATGTTATTATTTGGGTTTTAAAACTTGTAGAAGAAATTAAATATTCTCACTTTGGATAAAGTGGATTCACGTGAATTAGGATTTTACCCTGACCTTGATTTTGCTAATGATGCTGTCTTTTGGTACCACATTAGAAAGCGTCACAGAATGTTGCTCACAAAAACGTGGCTATTCAGATTTTGCGCTTTAAAAAGCAGCTATGTTTAGTTTCATCTCTGATTTCCTTCATTTTCAGTATCCTTTTCCAAGAAAACTGATATCCCACTATCCGATTATGTGGGAATCCCGATTATTCAGCACCTGGATTGTGTTTGAAACTCTCCGGGACCCCATTTCCCGTGTGCCCACGAAACTCAACAGGGTCCCGCTTGCCTTGTATACTTAAAACTCACTGGTATCCTATTTCCCATGCTTCGTTGAAAGTCGATAGGATCCCCATTTACCCTGTCCCTTTCAAACCTACCGGGCAGGGACTATTTTCCCACATGTATCCTTGAAACGCACCAGAGCCTTGTTTCCCTGCGTATCTTTGTAAACCACTGGGGCCCAATTTCCCACATTCCTTTTAAACTTAGTGGAGGTTTTATTACAGTATTGAATCTAAACCACATTGGGCAATTAATACAAAATAACATCCAATTGTACACCATCTAATTCCCAAGCATGCCAGATTAACCGCTTTATGGTAACTTCTTTCAAACTGATTTTTGGCATTAACTTTAACCCTGTTTTTAGATTGTGTTCCAAATCTAGACAAATTCCCTCATTTGTCAATAATTTTGAAATCTAGTACTTTAATCTCTGGGTGTTGACTCAGTTCGAGCGATCAGCATTTCGCTAGCTATTTTGTCAAAAAGTACATCTTTATCTTCAAATACACAGATATATAATTAAAAAAAATAAAGGTAACATTCTTTCATTTACTTTCAGACATATTAGCTAAAATTAATTAAATCACGTTACCGCGTATTCTTTAAATCAATTTCCAAAACATAACAGCGGAGCAACTTACAGCAAATAATTCTTGATGAACTTTATCCTTTATGCATGTTCGTCCAAACTCAAATTATACTGGGCACTTCTATTGGTGTACACTGATGAAAGAGAAGAATTTGTTAATATGTATGGAATTCAAGTATTTACTTTCATTGTTGAATATTAGACAACCTTTCCAGAAGAAAAAGTAAAAATGCTCTTGCCAGGAATTCAAATTCCGCAGTAGCCTGATTCTAATAAGCGATTAAGTCTCTTAACCATACAATATCTATTCGCATTTGATGGGATTTGTCAAACTATATATATTGTTTGTGGACATTGCAGGCATAGAGAGTATTTATTGAACATCCTGACCTATCCTTTATAGATTGCTTGGGGTCAACCATAGCTCTGTGGTCTGGAGTCGTATATAAGAAAGTCTGAGAAGATTTTGATATCAAAAGGAGTAAACCAATTGGCTGAAAACCAAGATAATAAGAGATCTGGAAGGAGTGAACCATAAAATTAACACCTATTGTTAAAAATAGTTAAAATTCATTCACACTGGTTTCTACATTTGCATGCTAGACTCCACTGTAGGATGCAACAGGAAACTTCTGTAATACCTCATTTGCAGTAGAAACACTTTAATTTCTTATAGTTTCTTTTGACAGACTAAGACATTGCTCTGGCTGCAGCGCTGGCACCACGGGGCCCAGATCAGTGACACCCTCTCCCCTTCCCTGTCCCCCCTCTATGATGAATGGGCCCAACGGGTCCACTTGGTCTAGTTGTCTAAAAAATTGAGTAAAATAATGGTGTAATGCATGCACGTGGTCTGTGTTGTGGCTTTGCTAATTGATATCTTGTGAATTAAACCTGTCTTCTCATAGACCATGTTTGAGCTTGGAAACTGTTTCAGTGAACTGTCGATAATAACTTAAAAGTTTCACTTGAATATATTGGTGTTCCCGAAGTAACTGTAACTATATACACATATATATATATATATATATATACATTATATATATACATACACACACACATATACATATAAAAACAAAATATATAACAACAGCACATTTGTAACCACATCTATTATGAAACACCCCAAATTTTACCGTTAGTCTAAAAAGAGCCACATTGCCTTTCCCACAGTATTCTGTGAGATTGCTTTCTTAATTTATATAAAAATACCATTTTATAATTGGAAAAAAAATCATTTGGCTAAAGAACGTAGAATTTCTGAATTTATACAAGTACAATTTCGCACATCACAATCCCAAATAGCATCAGAAAGTCCTTCCAGAGTGTGAATCTTCAGAAAACATCTGGCCCTGATGGTGTACTATCACCCGCGTGGACTACCTGGGCAACAGGAGCAAGTACGTCAGGCAGTTGTGCATCAAGTACACTATCATCCCTTCCAAACATTGTCAAACTCAGGGAACTCGGACACTGTTCCTCCATAAGTAACTGGATTCTCCACTTTCCCCATCGGCAGACCTCAATACAATACAATACAATACAATATATCTTTATTGTCATTGTACCCAGGGGTACAACGAGATTGGGAATGCGCCTCCCATACGATGCAATAATTTAAGTAATTAACAGCAACCCAACGAAACGAAACAATTGTAAGATCGCCAAAAGAACTTCCTCCTCACAGGCATCGGCACAGGGGCAGTGAATTCAGTCCCAGTGCTCACTCTATCCCAAATACAGTGCATCCAGACACAACGGCAATGCCATCCAATGCTCACCTTCCCACTGCCGTTGGACAAAAACAGGCAATGACAAGCCAGAGTATAGGAGGGACATTGATAATCCGGTTGAGTGGTGACAGAACAATTTTGCTCTCAATGATAGCAAGACCAAAGATTGGACTTCAGAAAGGGAAATAACCTGGCTTATTGGTGGGACGGCAGTAGAGAGGGTTAACACTTCAAGTTCCTGGGCATACACATCTCTGATGACCTATCCTGGGCTCAGCAAAATGATGCAATCACAAATAATGCTCATCAAAGCCACTACTTCATCAGATTGTTGAGGAGATTCATCATGTTGTTGAATACTCCATTGAACTTCGATAAGAGTATAAAATACTGACTGGCTCCATCATTGTCTGGTTCGGAAATGTGAACATTCAGGTATGAAAGAGGCCACAGAGAGTGGTGGACATTGCCCGGTCCATCATAGAAACATAGAAAATAGGTGCAGGAGTAGGCCATTCAGCCCTTCGAGCCAGCACCGCCATTCTATATGATCATGGCTGATCATCCAAAATCAGTACCCCGTTCTGGCTTTTTACCCATATCCCTTGATTTCCTTAGCACCAAGAGCTAATTCTCTAATTTTCTAATAAAGATCCAGTGAATTGGCCTCCACTGCCTTCTGTGGCAGTGAATTCCACAGATTCACAACTCTCTGAGTGATAAAGTTTTTCCGCATCTCAGTCATAAATGGCCTACCCCTTATTCTTAAACTGTGACCCCTGGTTCTGGACTCCCCCAACATCGGGAACATTTTTCCGGCATCTACCCTGTTCAATTTACACGTTTCTATAAGATCCCCTCTCATCCTTCTAAATTCCAGCGAATACAAGCCCAGCTCCTTGCTCCTAAACTCAAATTCTCTCACAATGAATGGTTTTCTTCACTGCCTGCTGTACCTGCATGCGTACTTTCGTAGATAGTGATCTCCCCACCACAGAAGTGACCTAAGGAAGTGCAGCCTCAAAAAGGCAGCAAATATTATCAAAGAGCCACACCACCCTGGCTACATTCTCATCTTGCTATTACCATCAGGGAGGTGGTACAATAGCCCGAGAACTGTTACCTCCATGTTCAAAAACCGTTTCCTCCATCAACCATCAGGTTATTGAACCACTGTACAATCCTAACCATAATCCTACCTCAACACTGGACTATTATAGACTTTACACTACGATGGTTACTCTGTGCAGCACCTGCGATATCATGGTCTAGTTTACTTAGAATAACTGACAGTTTATATTTTTTGTTGTTGTTGTGTCCACTATGCCTGTAAATCTGCAATAAGAAAGAATTTTATTGTTCCAGGTTATATCCAGTGCACATGACAAACAAATATTCTTGTCACTCTTGGTCTGTGGCTCAGCTGGTAGCTCTCTTGCCCAACTTACAAAGCTGTGCAGTCAGTTTCCATCACAGGGACTATGGCACAAGGATCTAGGCTGACATTCTAGTGCTGTGTTGCTGAACAGCCGCTTTGCTGAAAGCACTTGTTTTTCGGAATTGCATTGAAATAATCAAGTCTAGAGGGCACAAAGATATGGAATGAAAATTTCAGCAGCATGTGGGCATAGGAGAGGCAGAGTCAAGTGATGTCAAAGCTGAAAATCAATAGTTTTCATGATGTTGTAAATGAGAGATTGAGAAGACAAGCTCTGGGTCTAAGACAAGCTCTAGGGCAGCACAATGGAGTTGCTGCCTTACAGTGCAGGAGACCCGAGTTCGATCTCGACTACAGGAGCTGGCTGTACAAAGTTTGCACTTTCTCCCTGTGACATCCAAAGTTTTCTTCATGTGCTCTGGTTTCCTCCCACACTCCAAAGATGTACGGGTTTGTAGGTTAATTGGTTTCAGTACAATTGAAAATTGTCCCTTGTGCGTGGGATGGTGCTAGTGTATGGGTGATTGCTGGTTGGGGTGGATTCGGTGGGCCCAAGGGCTTGTTTCTGCGCTATATCTCTAAAGTCAAATGTAAAGTCACCGAGATATTTCTAAGTCGTAATCATTTTTTGCCATTAAAGTTGCTAATTTCAACCCTTAAGATTTATTCCATTATCTAATCATATACTAATCTTATAGAATGTGGTTAGATTGAAATGTATAGCAAATACAATTGCCAGACAACATAGTTTTGACTGGGTTTTTTTAAACAAGGGATTAAACTGTGGTTCCATTACAATTGTTTTCAGGAATTCAGATTTCCTGTTAAGTTAGATAAGGTCAGTACTCAAAGTTCATTGTATATTGGGTTATTGGCATTCAGCAAAGGTCATGGTTCAAGCAGAACATGTTTAGAGAGCTGCAATAATAGACTATTTTTCCTTTTAAAAGTTAAAATTTTCTTTAATTTATTTTTTTCAACTTTTACCAACTTCTGTTCAGGTTCAGGTACACTTTATTAACCCTATTGGTTTTGCATTTTTACTGAAGCACTCATCGGGCTACAACTTGGTTACAGCAATCAAGCCAACAGAGCACTAATAAGTTATGACAAGAGTAAAATAATAGTAGACAAAAAGCTGGAGTAACTCAGCAGGTCAGACAGCATTCTGGAGAAAAGGAATAGACGACGTTTCGGGTCGAGACCCTTCTCCCTACAGCAAAATAACAGTGTAGGAAATCAGAAATAAAAACAGAAAATATTGAAAATAATCAAGAGATTAAGCCGCATTTGTAGAAGACACAAAATGTCATCTGTCCATTTTCCTCTATGAATCCCGAGGAAGAAAATTAGGAAGGCTAGGAAGGATCTCGAGAAACTACTGGCAGATCGGATGAAGGAAAACTGAATACGCTCCAAAAGCATATTAAGGGCAAAATAATAAATCAGGAAAGAGAAGAGCCCATTTAAAAAAAAAAGACAATCCATGTGGAGGCAGAAGGCAGAGACAAGGAACTCAATAAATACTTTTCATCCTTTTTTACAAAGGAAGCATAGCGATTGTGTCTTCTTCATAAATAAAGAGAAATTACTCAGTGACTTTGTGGGCTTAAAAATAGATATACCCTCATGACCAGGTGGAATTTATTTCAGGCGTATAGAAGGCAAGGGAAGAGGTTCACCTGCTGGTCACAGGTGAGGTTCCAGATGATGAGAGAACAACAAACATGATTTCCCTTTTCAAGAAAGGCAGCAAAAAGCCTGGTAACTATAGACCTATGAGCCTCACATTAGTGGTAGGGAATATATTGGAAAAACATTGAGGGGGAGGATTGATAATCACTCGGAAAGACAAGGACTTATCATCAGTCAAACTGGCTTTGTCAAGGGCACATATTGTCTGACTAATATGACTGAATTATTTGAAAGGTAAGGAAGTGTATTGATTAGGGCATGGCAGTAGATGTGGTCTCATCGATATTAGGAAGACCTTTGACAAGGTTTTATGCTTCAAAAGGTTAAGACCAATAGGATCCAAGGCACTTCCTCATCTCCCTCTCCCCTGACTCTCAGTTTGAAGAAGGGTCTCGACCCGAAACGTCACCCATTCATTCTATCCAGAGATACTGCCTGTCCCGCTGAGTTACTCCAGCATTTTGTGTCTATCTTGGGTTCAAATCTGGAATGGCAGTATATGGCCAACCAATGCTGTCTGTAATATACATGAATGACAAAAGTAGATGTGGAGACATAATCACTAAGTTTACAGGTAACATGAAGGTTGGTGGAGTTATTAACAGTATGTTAACAGAAGGAAGACTTCAGCTGCAGAATGATATTCTTGTGTTGGTGAAGTAGGCTGAAAAATGGCAGATGCCATTTAATCTAGACAAATGTGGTGATATACTTTGGGAATACTAATGCAGCTGAGTTATAGACCACAGTGGGACCTTAGGGAGTACAGATGAACAGAGGGACCTTGGAGTACAAATCCACAAATCCCTGAAGGTGCCAACACGGGTAGAAAATGTGGTTAGGAAAACATATAGGATACTGATATTCATTAGTCAGGGCATCAAATACACAAGTAGGGAGGTTATTTTCCAACTTTATAAAACTTTGTAGAAACAAGGAACTGCAGATGTTTGTTTACCAAAAAGGACAAAAGGCTGGAGTAACTCGGCATTAAGCAACATCTCTGGAGAACATGGATAGTTGACCTTTGGATCAGGACCTTTCTTCAAACTGAGCCATTCGACCCGTTGAGTTAGTCTAGCACTGTGGGTCTTTATAAAACCTTGGTCTGACATCAAGTGGAGTGCTGCGTGCAGTTCCATCATCCTTCTATGGGAAGGATGGGATAATGCTGGAGAGGTTGCAGAGGAGATTCACCAAGATATTGCATGGGATCGAACAGCTCCGTTTGGAGGAGGTGCTGGAGAGGCTGATCTCCCGGAGGGGAGGTGGTTAAAAGGGGAACAAGATTGCGGTAGATAAGTTAATGTAAACAAAGAAAATAAAAAGTTTTTTTTGCAAAGCATGCATCCAATTCAGATATTCTAACATGAACAGTTAATACTTGAAATGGTAATGAAAACTGAAGTGCTACTTAAAGTACTCATAATGGTACGAGTTACATTCAACAACCTAAAATGTTAAAATATTTTGGAAAAACAATTCAGAAGAAAAGGATTTACTGGTTTCACCCTGCTACATTGGCTAAACATAGCCAATGTTTAGCCAGGAGGGCAAATTAAAGAGAACAAATTTTTATTTGTCAAATGCATTAGTCAATTAAATTCTTGATAACATAATGCAAATGAGGTGTCTTTGTAAACTGCATTTGAATCAACTAAACAATTGCTGCTGTAGACATTTTGTATAAATCAGCAACAAGGCTTCAAGAGTATTCTGTAACCCCAAAGTACTTAAACTCTTTCCTTAACTAAATGTTTAAGATTCGTTGATCTCATTTATTCCTTTTGCAATCTCTTAGGTCTTCAGTAAGGATTCTTCATTTGTTTGTTTTGCATCTGTGTATCAGTGCCCCCCAAAATAAATTCAACTTGGAAATGATGGTATGAAAAGAAATCAGCATCAGTTAAAATAAAACAGAAAAATTACGAGAAACAGAGAAAGCTGACAATTTCCCAGGACCTGAAGAACTGGTTTTAAGAAGCCTGATTATAGGAATATCGGTTCGTATCTTTCAAAATACCAATGATTATAGAATGTGTCCCAGAGATTGTAAGGTTGCAGATAACACCATTACTTAAGTGGCGGATGAGACAAAATGAGGTATTACGGTCATTTAAACAGTTACCAATAGTAGGAAAAATGCTAGAGTCCATTATTAAGGAATTGGTATCAGGGCACATGAGTAGACTCAAAATGGATAAATGAAAAGGAAATTGTAGTTGACACACATTTGTTCTGTGTAACTATTCAGTAGGTTCAGAATTATCATTCTTAAGGCATGCCCGATATCCTAACTAAAATGGTGGTTAAGTGGAAATGCTGCTTAACTTTCAGAGATCTTAGGAAATACTGAGGCATTTCACATCACTTCTGACCTAATCTCTTCACAACAGCATCAGCCAGTAAGAGAAGTACATGCATTATTGGTGGAAAATACTATGTATTTATACAAGACCACAAAAACAATCCACTTCAGCCAATGAATACACCAAAAATCCAGAAACATTTAGAAAATTATATCCTGAATGTCAGGAATCTCATCTCAGCATTTGGGGATCCCAGTTGAAAGAAAATCAGTGGTTAATTTTTTTAGCTCCAATCATTGAAAAAGGTGCAAAGATTGGTGCACATTTACAATATAGAATCTAAAAATGAGTAAAATCATTCGTCATATGATTTACTCTAGCAAAGCCTGATAGACGAAGTCAATAAATATAATGAAAGGAGAAAACCTTGGCAGCTTGCAACAATTTCCAGTCAAATCTTTATATGTTAATGTTGTACCTTTAACTATCCTAACATTACGGCCATACACGTCACATGATCTCCAACTGTAATCCTAACTATTTTTCTTTTTCTCGATGTGTGAAACTTTAGATACAGGAACAACATTGCCTTCTATCGACCAATATGATTTATATTCTGGGTTTTCATCATCTTAAATAACTCACCGGTTTGTAGAACTAGGCAGTGAGTCCCCATTAAACAAAAACGAATCTAGCAAAATACCACACGGAGCTGACATTTTAAAACAGCGTTAATAAGAGGAGTGTTCCAGGAGGGATCGTATAAAAAAAACTTGCTAATTGAAACAAACAGACCAAAGCCAAATGTGTATTCATCACCAGTTACTGCAACATTAGCTATTAATGCACAAGAGTAAATCCAATCCTTTTGCATAACTATTCAAATATTAACTGTTTCCATATTCAAATTTCAAAATGTTCAAATGAAAAATGGGTGGAAAGGGAGCTTGTTTTACAAGAATTTCATGCAGAACAATCATGTACAGTACCAAGATATTGCTAACAGAACATTAACACTGCCAAAGATATCAAAAACTGCACTCACTTTTCTTGCATGTTGAATTAAAGCTTTCAAAATGTTGCATAACCAGAGGTCTTTTTGACAGATATAGTTCAATCTCCTTGTTAACAGTCCCATCGTTCAGATTAAAAAAACAGTGTTCAAGTTCTCTAATGTTATAAGTGGACAAGTAGTTTCATAGCTTTTTAAAACATCTTTAAAAGATACTCCATCTTAATAATGCAGTGGAATAACACCCTGATTCTCTATTCCATTTCCCTCTTTCTATGGTGCACAACGGACACGAAGGTTCAACCAGGATGGTGGTCCCTCTCAATAACTGTCAAGAACCTGATCCTCAGATGCATGGTGCTCTTGGTAGTACAATAGTCGGTGCAAGGTGTGGCCCATTCCCCGCTAATCTGCCCAGCCATCTTCTGGCTCATCTGGGGATCCAAGATGGAACGGATCAGATAGTTTCCAATGCACAATTTCCTGAACAGCCGGGGCAAAAGCATACCCACCATTGCCTTCACCCTGTTGACCACCTTTGTGTGGTTGCACCTGGCTGCACTTGAAACAAATGTATGCAGGTGCCAAGTGCCACTATGTGCTGAAGTTCTATTTGCCCCTGGTGCTGCGAAAGATGGACCTGGCCCAGTTGCCATGCAATGTCCCAGGCAATTGGACATTGCCTAACTACCTATCCTTCATGGAAAAAATATTCTGGGAGCATTCCGCACCACAGGAGAATGCACTGAGGGATGCGCTGAAGCTTGGTGGAGTCAACACAAAGGTTTGGTGGGGAAGGACTGCAATTTTGGAATAGGCAACACCTGTGCCAAGCCAGAGAACAAAGTATGCAAATATTACCAATGTATAGACCCAAGAACACTGAATGCATAGTCAAAAACATGACAAATATAAAGAGAGACATGCACTGTGTTTTTTGTAACTGCAAGTATTGCTGTGAATAATGTTTATTTTTGAAATAATAAAAATTACAGTAATTTTAAGTCAATTTTCTTCCTAAATTTCAACCCAATAATAGTAGTTTCAATTCCTATGCATCGTGCCAGGCATTTTTTTGCTGTAAAAAAATGTTGAGACTAATAATAATAACCATTTACATCGAAATCAGACTAAATTCTTATCACCAGACATGCAGTCAAATGCAGAAACCAGGACATTGCTGTCGATGGTCAAAGATCACTTGGTGGGCCGAAGGGCCTGTTTTCATGGTGCACCTCTACTCAGTGGAACTTGCTAATTTGACAGACCCAAGTGTTATAGTGCAGTATGGAAATAGCTCCTTCAGATTTCAATTGCCAGTAGTAAAAATAATATTTTTTGTCAACTGAGCCAACTCTATTTTTCTTGCTTTCATTTGCTTCTCCCAAATAATTTGATATTGAGTTCAATATTTTAACTGGTGCAGATTTGCACTGATGATCAGGGATATTTTAGTATGTTGATGAAGAAGATCCACAGTTGTCTGCCTTGTTTATACTTGTCCCAGAGGCTTTGAAGGAAGTACAAAGCTTTTCTGATGTTTGTCTGGCAATAACTTGCTTTTGACACAGATAAATACCGCACATCTGTCCCACTTTTCTGAACACCACAAACTAGTAAAAAAATAACAGATTGTTATATCAATAATTCACATGAAAAATGCACATCAGCATCAAGAAAAATCTGCAATTTCAGGCCAGCTTGCTCATGCAGTTTCAGACAATGGTGTAGAGGAGGCCTACCTTTCATCTCTCAGAGGGCAGGAAGCGCTTCAACACAAGATTGTGGTGTGAAGACATAGACTATATGAATGCCAGCTTGTCTCATGACTATGGAAGCCAAGTAGACAACAATGTGGCAATGGAACTCACCATGATGGAGTATCTTACAGCAACCTCAATGAAACAGAAGTCATAGATAGTGACTGTTTGCACAACTCCCAACAAAGCTTAGATAGCTATCATTGCAATTTTGTCTATCACTGTGGAATGGGGCTTCCAGACACCTGTCCGAAACTATTCTCTAGCTGAGCTTTAATATAGCTTTAATATACAAATTTAATATTTGTTCTGCAAGAAAGGAACCCGATAACCTCTCCAGATGACACCAGTCTGTTTACACCATCATACATCATGTGTGGTATCACTTAGCCAGTTATCTGTATTACCACATCCCAGATTAGGGTGCTGCAATTGCCAACAAGGCATTCAGAATCACTTTGAAGCCATCTTCTAAGGCCATCTGATATCCCTGAACAGAAGCTCAACAGCCTTCCACCTCCCAACAAAGAGCCTCTGAGCTAGGATTTTGATTCCTTCCTGCAGGTACAAGTCAAGTCAACTTTATTTGTCACATACATATACAAGATGGGTCTTGGTGCGGCACAGGTTCCTGATTGATGTTGATAACTTTCTTCGACTTGAAGTATGAACTCTGTACTTAATGGCTGCATTTAATGTTTTGGTTTCAGATTTCTAGCATCTTCAGTTTTTTGTGATTTTCCAGAATTGAAAATTAACTTTTACAAGTCAACTTTCAGTTGCTAAAAGAAAAAATAATCTTCTATTTTGTGTCTCTTACCTCCCAATCCAACACTACTTTCTCCTGCTTTAGTTTGCTTTCTCTAACCAACTTGATATTGAATTCAATATTTTAACTGGCGCAGATTGGCTACGAGACACCTGCCCAATAACCATATAAGCAAACTTGGAGGAAATGATTTTTTTTTCTCCATTCATAAAGATCCTGGTCTGTTTAAAGGGAACTTGCAAGATAATGTACTGCAAAACACTGAGAAACCACAAATGGGACATTTGAAAATACCACTGGTTCAGCATCTGGCTCCCCGTGAACATCGGATTTGGTGCAAAATCTGCCAGTCTGGCAGCAAAGTCCTGTTTATGTCAGATTAATAAGAGTTTTACTGCATGTGCAGTTTGTGGCATTTTGCACTTTAGGAAGATGGATGTGTGCAGAAACTAGCAATCTTCCATCAGTTTTATCTTTCCAGGAGGAAGCAGTTGCACCATTTTGTCTTGGAGGAAAGAGCCTCAATGTAGTTCCTGATGCACTTATGTAAATTTGGTGCATTCGATGTGCTGATGGCACTTGTTATTGAGTCATAAAGAGATACAGCACAGATACAGGTTCAAGTTTGGGCCGACCATTTACACTAGTTCTTCGAATAATCCCATTTTATTTTCCCCATAATCTCATTAATTTCTCCCCCTCCCAATCTACCACTAAGGAGGGGTTCTGGTGGTAAAATCCCAAAGCCCAGAATCAATCACTCTCTTGCATACGAGGGGAAATTAACAGTAGCCAATCATTCATGTCTTTGTCATGTGTGAGGAAACCGGAGCTCCCACGGCAACCCATATGGTCACAGGGAGAACATCCAAATTTCAGAGAGTGAGCACCCAAGATCAGGATTGAACCTGGCTCCGATTGAAGGCAGTGTCGCCGTTAGCTGCCCCATTATTTTGCTGCTGTTGTGACCTGTTATAAATGTTAAAGCACGTTGACTGCGATAACTTCTTCCCATCAACCTCATCCTCTACGGCAGACCAACAACATCAGCCTTATCCATACTATTTGATACGAACAGCAACAGCAGGATAAAGCTCTCCATACAAACGTTCCAAAAAGTGATATGATGCACCAAAAATACCTTGAAGTCAGGCAACAGTCAGAAAGAATCAAAATTGAAACGAACCTGTACATGACCTCTTGAAATAATGCTGGCAAAAGGGTCTTCATGGGTTAGAACCAAACTGTGGTGTGCAATGTCAGCATGTGATGAACGGAGATGGAAAGCAGGTCCTGTAAAAAATGCAAGAATCCCAATTTACCATACAGTATTTATAGCTTAAATGCTGCTAACATGCCCTTCGGCTGTCAGTATCATTTTCTTTAACAACTTGATGGGTGGTGCACTCATATTTGAATTTGCATAAGATTCTTATTTTGGCAATGCACTGTCCTGGTGGACTGCTCAAAGCTCAAGCATGGGAGGGATGCTCCGAGCGAACTTCCAGGCCCATCACTTCACTTTAAAGTGTCAATGGCTTTGGGTGGATGAGCATCGGGGCAGGATACTGAAATCTTGGGCCTCTTGGTCAAACAAAACACTTGTTCTACATTGTCTCCCGCAGTTATTGCACACTTTTTTTTGCAACAGCAGAAGTTTTACATAGTTATCGCAGATACTCCTGGGCTTCAGTAAGATTTGAGAACCTTGATTCAACATTTGACCAACAGTGGTGCAGCAGTAGAGCTGTTGTCTCACAGTGCCAGAGACCAGAATTTGATCCTGACTACAGGGGCTGTCTGTGTGGAGTTTGTACGTTGACCCTGTGACCATATGGGTTTTCTCTGGGTGCTCCAGTTTCCTCCCACATTCCAAGGACATGCAGGTTTGTAGGTTATTGTTGCTAGTGCAAAATGCAAAAGTGGGATAACTAAAACTGGTGTATGGGTGATCGATGTTCAATGGGGACTCAGTGGTCCGAAGGGCCTGAATCTAAATCTAAAGTGACTATTTATTTGGCCAAACTGTCTATTTAAAAAAACATATTTCAGAGGCACATAATACCTTTTATTGTAGAATAACAATATAACTGATCATTTTAGAAACTAAAGTAATGTTAACTCAACATCAAGTAATGGCTGAAAAATAATTTCAAGCTGTGCCAATGGTAATAGCATTTTCAGCTTTACAATATCAATGTTTTAAAAAAATGAAAAATGTTAATATATAAGCATCAACCTACAAAGAAACCTAATCAGTATTCTTTGTAACATTTAGGAAGTAAATCTAAAATCGTTATTTATTTTGATTTTAATTTTTCCTATTGTTTTAACCCATTTCTATGTTTTCAAATTATATTTAAAGTCATGCTGTAGATCTCCAGGTTTTCAACACTGCCTCAAAGGAGGGAACATTTTCCAAGAATTCTTAAATTCATTAAAGGCATTTTGTATCAGCCAGGTGAAAATTCAAACTAAAATCAACATGGACATCACAGCAGACAGAACAAGCTCACTTCATTGATGCACAAACATTCACCACATCAGAAAGAGACTGCCAAATGACAACTTGGCAACAGTTCCCACTGCCAAACAAAGCAAGCTGGTTTGTGGCTCTATAAGCATTAAACATTATCTAGTTTAAAAATATTCTAATTTCACAAGTGTTGACAAGTTCAAAAGGTCTGCAATGGCTCTACCTTCACAAAAGACCTTTAGGTCATTTAATCCCTAGGGGAATAGCAGAGCAAAATAGTGTTTTAAATTAAGAACCAAAATACAAATATCCGAGAGAAAAAAATTCAAACACAATTAATCACACTAAAACTTAACATAAACGGGGAATCTTGAAGGATTGATTAATGGGAATAGTACTTGTGAGTTTATTTATCTGTGAATTTGACGATGACAAATTCTCTTTTGATTTTCTATTTCGTCACATTTCTATAAAGACCAACCTGAGAGTAATTGACCAAATCATTGTGCAACTTTATATGGAGCTCGGATACACAGGAAGAATAAATCCTCACAGGCTTGCAGAACAAATCTATCCAGCCTGCCTCGTTTTGAGTGGCGAGGTCCCAACTCTCCACTTCCCATGGGATGCCAGGCCAGTTGACCTGTACTCCCCATATAAAAAGCAAAATAAAAAGCCACAAGATTTTTGTTGCTGCAACTGTTTGGAAGACATGGTGCAGAACAACTATCCTCAATATAACTTCAGGATAGACAGTCTGACTGTTACGCACTAATATGCTTTCAAGGGCAGCTCCTGGTCGTTGTGACCTCGTGCAGCAAAGGGAAAATAGCAAGCAACAACCCCAGAATGGTTATGAAGGTAGCTAAGCCAAGGCCACAGGCTTACCCCATGTAAAATCTGTAAAAATACAGCAGTTTCAAACATTCAAATATAAAACTATTAAAAATCACCTATGCGACTAAATTGTTAAAGTTAAAATCAAAATGTGTAAACATGAGGGGAAAAAAATCACAGCACCAAAGTTGGGGCCACGATTGCTTTCTGTTAGGAGCCCATCGTCAGGATGTAGCTCAAATGACAGGAGCAAGGAAATTAAGATTTACATATACACATGGCAGCCCTCAAATGCTTCGGATTATCAACCCGGCCTACTCCGCATAAAAAGGTTGTGCGCCATGGATATGGATCAAAAATCTCAATTTAGAGCTGAAGTGTCAAGCAAAATAAATGGAGAAATAAATCTTGAATTGCATGACTTAGACATCCTTTGTATTTATCAATAATGTTACTACATCAAACTTAGCAGATCCTCTAAATTCATTTAAATCATAATTTAAGCATTTAAATTCTTATATATACACAAAAGGCGAGTGATATGGAATCAACTATTGAAATTCCTCAGGTAGCAAACCAGTGATTCAACTTACAACAGCTGCAAAATTATAAAATTGGGTTAACAAAAATATAATTGAAACAGGATTTTTTAACATTCAACATAACCTCAACCTTTTTATTTCCAGACTGTGGAAAACAAGAAAGTCGTGGAAAATAATGCACCAATTTATCTTCCTATCATTGGTAAAATTTACCTGCAACTCTGAACAAACAAAAATATTATTCATGTTTTTACCATGAAGTTATGTAAACATTGCTCGGATTTAGTATTTAAAGAATTTTATGCAAATATTTACAAATTAAAATATGTGGAACCATAAAACTATACCTCTCACATCCACAGTAAAGTCAAATTAAAATATCTTTGTGAATGAGAAAGTCACTTCAGTTTAGCCTTGCACACTCCTGATATAATTGCCAAAATGTATATTGTACTGTGATATATTTTGAAAATATCTGAGAAAGCAACATATTGAAAAGTTGTTTTAATACTAGTTTACACATTTTCAAAAGGATTACTAAATTAATCATGTCATAATGAGTCAAACAGTCCTGCTATGCTCAGGATGACATTTCAAACTCGTTTTGCCATAATAAACAATTCCCAAAGCTAATTGCATCATAACATCATGAATTTGGTAGAGATATATTACCTTTCCTTTATTAACAAAACATGAAACGGGCATCAATAAGTTTACTTTAGGAAAATCTGATTCTACATTTGCTTAAGAGTGAAGCTAGCTAAAGTTGGATTTGTCTAACACTTAAATGCTTTGTGCCTGTCAGATACACTTACAACATACACATTTGCAGGGACGTTTTAGAGTTACTTAAATCCTCGCGGGCCTCAGTAAAAACAATGGCATTTATTTCTGGACATTTTCAAAATCCAATCTATTCAGATTGTTGGTAAAGATGTTGAGTTTTTAAAATGTTGGCGATACTTTTTTCCCAGCAACTACCAGGTACTTCATTTCCCTTCAGCAAAATCCTTTTGAAACAAATGAAGCACTTCTGTACAAACAAGCTCAAGTTATAAAGTCATATGACATTCAATACTGCAGGAAGCTGAGCCAAGAGCCAACTAGTTTGGTTAAGATGAAAGACCCAGTGTACTTCTGGTCAAAGAGCTTTTTATGTATGTACGTTGTACGCAGGTCACCACAGAAAGAATTCAATACAGTCAGCTATCGGCTTACATCATGGCTGTGCAGCAGATCCATACACTGCTTTGCACTGATCACTGGAACAAATGTTAAATACTTCTGTCTTTCCAGTCTGGCAACAATCCACGCTTTACCCAGTACTAGGCTACAAAAATTAAGCATCTGCTTATATACGGAGCATAATTATTACATTTCAACAAAAGCGGATGCTTTTATTCTCAACGTAGCCACCTGCTAGACACACTCAGGTGAACTCGTAGTCTGATCACAAAGACATTACACACCATCCCCACAGCCATTTCAAATTTAGTTGCGACATACCACATGTTTAGCTGGCGTCTACCTGCTGTGCATATTAATAAGCCAAGTGTTGGTTTCCGAGACAAGGGCCATTTCCCTCAAATTCATCAAATCCAGCTGTAGATCTTTTGTTGATTTTTTCCCCCTTTCTTCTGAGACAGTATTCCTGAAAAATGGCTTCAGTGCTCCTTGGGACTGGTATTGATCCCCATCCCCCTTCTCTTTTTTTCCATGTGCTGCTCTAGTCTATCAATACTCCCAAGAGGTATTGGGTCAGTCTGCAATTTCAAAACCAGACACAATGCACATCAGTGTACCATGCTGTAATCTACACACAGTCCACGTAATACTGAATCAAGAGTGACACCGCAAGTCAGGTTAATCATCCCCAGTTTAATTAGCTGTGTAGCAGAGAAACAATCAAATCTGAAGGATTTTTCAGTGACCCTCCAAGTAAAAAATTAAACTGTGCGCTGGCTGAGCTCCTGAAGATGAATGTGGCCACAAAATCAAACTAATAATACCAATAGATATCTATTTTTAACATAATTAAATGCAGCATAAATTTGTCTTTACGGATTTTAGTCAATTAATTTGAAATTTAATAATATTAATAATATAAAACTAGGTCAAATAATACATCCTCCAAGTAAGACTAACAGATGAAGCTTGCAGTTTTTAAAAAGTTGAAACTTTTGGGTGAATTCTGTAATAGTTTTAGCAGGATATATCAGTGATCTATAATCTTAAAGTATATCTATCTATATATATTATATTACTAAAACTCGGTTTGTTTGTGGGTATATGTTTATATATTTATGTGTTTATGTGTGTACCATGGCCTCTACACAGCCAAAACGGTACACGAAAGCGTGACAATTTTAGGCCCACCCTACTCATCATTCCCCTGTGGTCTGAATAAACCCACTTTCGTTACTTTAAAAAAACAATTTACCTTATAAACTTTAATAAATCCTTCCCCCCCTCCCCCTCCAGAGGACCAGCGGGAGGACCGGCGCCCTTCCCAGTCTGCCCCGCACCTGACCTTCCTCCCAGACCATAAAGTTTAAATCTATCTCCTAGGGAGGGAGGGAGGGGAGGAGGAGGGAAGATAAGGGGGGTTGAGGGGGATGGAGTGGGGGAGGAGGGGAAGGGGAGGGTGGAAGGAGGGGGAGGGGAGGGAGGTGGGAGAGGAAGGGGAGGGGAGGGAGGGGGAGGAGGGAGAGAGGGGGGAGGGGGTGGGGCGGAGAGAGGAGGAGGGAGGGGGAAGAGGAGGAGGGGGAAGGGGAGAGGGGAGGTGGGAGTGGGTGAGGAGAGGGTGCTGCACCAATGCAGGAGGGGTTTGGGCCCAACGGGTCCACTTGGTCTAGTATATATTATATTACTACAACTCTCATCTGTATATTTGTGGGTTTGTGCTTATATTTGTTTTCGAAATACAGCCAAAATAGTACACAATAGCGCAACAATTTTAGGCTCACCCTACTCACCATTCCCCCGCGGGCTCAATAAATCAAGTTTTGTTACTTTTTAAAAACAATTAACTTAATAAACTTTAATTAATGTGCTACCCCCTCCCCCCCCCCACCGGGAGGACCGGCCCCAGTCCCGGCGTACCCCGCGCCTGACCTTCCTCCCGTGGTGCATCGCGGCGGCAGAGGGTCAAACAAGATGGCTGTCGCCGCTGTTCGCCGCCGAGCTGCAGCAGCGCTGGCTGCACGGGGCTGAGGCGAGTGGCTCCCTCTCCACTTCCTTGTCCTCCCTTGCCTGTCCACGGCCCCGGGGGACACCCCCCGACCGGCAACGGGTTCACGGATCGTCAGTTGGGGAAGGGTTGCCGGGCCCGCAGGAGAGATTTGCACCCAATGGGGATGGCCGTGCCCGCAGGAGAGATTTTCACCCAATGGGGGTTGCCGTGCCCGCAGGAGAGATTTGGACCCAATGGCTCCACGCCCGTCTAGTTACTTCAATTTTTTATCAAGATGCAGAATTCTCATTTATAATATGGCAGCATTTTAACAATACATGCTTCTGTGAACCTACGTCACATATATATTCGGAATGAATGTCATACTGTATATGGGATCACCAGGAGCAAAAGTTAAAAATGCTGCTGTGAACACTTTGCATAGGATACCGAATTTTACTGTCATAACCCAAAATGCAATCATGGTTTTGTTATTTAATGTTCAATTTACGACAAATTTTCTTGCAACAGAAATGTATGTTAACAGAATCTGTTTTTAATCGGCTTAGACAAAGGCAACAATATTGCTGATAGGATAACTTCCTGCTTTGCCAATTTGTTTTGGTAAGCAATCTCGTTACTGTTCTCACTCCTCCTCATCTCCAGTCCTGGATCGAGGAATCACAAACCTTCTGTACCTGAGAAAATTGCTATTTTTTCCTCCTTCAGCAACCAGATTAGCAATACCTTTGCCGTTTACATCAGCCAGTAATCAAAATCTGAAATCAACCAACTTGTGACGTCCCTGTGAAATTGGCAAACAAAATACTCCAATAAGTGGTCCTTATTTCTTTTACATTAAATAGATTTTTTTTTTTAATCCAACAATGTCTTTCCTACTAAATCAAGGTCAGATGTATACTGGAGTCAGATTGCTTTTAATGTTTACTGTGAATTTATCTACAGCAGTCAAAGGATCAGAAAGATTAGGAATGTGCTCATGAACAGAGATTATGAGATAAATGTCCGTGGTAATCGCTTAGCAGAGGCAAGTTCATGAACAACATTTTTTAAATCATCATGTATCTGATTTCAACATACTTTGTTTTACAAAATAGGTGAATGGCATCCATTTGATGCTCAGCAATTTCACCACACTGCACACAAAATGTTGCTGGAGTGGTCTGTTCTGATTTTAGTATTAATCTGAGGTGTCGACATTCTCTTCATAAGGACATCCCAAACAACAGACCTGGAACACCATGTGCTGCTCATATTTTCAACAAGCAATTGCCTCCAACATAATCATTCTGGGGGTAAAATTGGAAACCCCATAAAAACAGGTCTGGGGATTGCTAGAGGCAATTTATCCTTGAAATGTAGGTAGCACACCAACTTTGTGCTGTCTATTGATTTATATGACAGCTGTGTGTAATGCACCTCGCCTAGCCCCACTTAAAGTCATTTAGGACGATTCAAAGACTACCCAAGGCCAGTCTGTACAACCGCAAGGAGATGTGATGGTATGCATTTTGAGACTTTTGTTTTGTTTGGAGATCATTCCCCAGAACTTGCAGTCAAATGCTCATTAGCAAGAGTGTTTTAAAAATAAAAATAAATTATAAAATGGAAAACAAAACCAAACATTGTCAAGGTGGTATATGAAAGTGGGAAAAGACTTGCCGAGAAGAGAAATAGACAGAAATTAGTTCTGTGGGTTAAAGAAGAGCTAACATCATGAATCTTCAAACAGAGGCCATAAGTGGTTGTTAATGCGAGCTTGATTTGTTGCAGCGTGATACCATTAAGAATGAGAGTTTCTTAAACTTAATCATATCCCACGTCATTTAAGGCAGGATCTGATTGCAAACTGTAGTGATGAGAATATGAGATGACATATTCTTCTCTGCCAGAATTAAAGAGTTGTCTGAATTTTGTCTTTGCTATGCCTTTAGCTAATGTGGAGAATGGCACCTCTTACAACATATTCAAAGGGTGAAAAGTCATCGAGCTAACATTTGCTTAAAGTTAGACACAAGAAACTGCAGATGCTGGAATCTTGAGCCAAAAACTAACGTGCTGGAGTAAATCAGCAGGTAAGTCAGTATTTCTGGAGAACATGGAAAGAGACATTTCGGGTCAGGACCCTTCTTCAGACTGTCAGGAGAGGGGAATAAATAGGAAGGACAAAGCTCGATAGGTGATAGTTGAAATGTGTAGGAAGGAACTACAGATGCTGGTTTACACCGAAGATAGAGTGTCAAGGGAGAGGGAGTGACAGAGATAAGGAAGTGTAAGAGATCATAAGAGGGAGAATATGGACTAGACCATTGTTAGCTAGGAGAAGGTGACAACAAAGCAAACAGAGATACGGTATCAGAGAGACAGTCAGACTGGTCGGAGAACTGGGAAGGGGAGGGATGGAGAGCGAGGGAAAGCAAGGGTTACTTTAAGTTAGAGAGAAGTCAATATTCATACCGCTGCCAAGGCGAAATATGAGGTGCTGTTCCTCTGATTTGGGCTGGACCTCACTCTGACAATGGAGGCCCAGGTCAGAAAGGTCAGTGTGGGAATGGGAGGGGGAGTTAAAGTCTTTAGCAACCGGGAGATCAGATAGGTTTAGGCGAACTGAGCGGAGGTGTTCAGCAAAACGATCACCAAGCCTGCACTTAGTCTCACTTCAGCAGCGATCGTTTCGCTGAACATCTCCACTCCTCCTTCCTTCCCTCCATCCATCCCTCCCCCTTGTCCCACTTCCTTACCTCTGTAACTCCCTCTCCCCTGACGCTGAGTTTGAAGAAGGGTCTCGACCAGAAACGTCACCCATTCCTTCTATCCAGAGACGCTGCCTGTCCTGCTGAGTTACTCCAGCATTTTGTATCTATCTTAGGTGATAGTTGGATACAGGTGAATGGGGTTGAGAGGCACATGGGTGGCCAGAGATGAAAAGGAGACAAAAGGCTGTGAGATAAGGAGAGAAGAGATGGGAATTGTGATGCCAGAGGAAGGGATTTAGGTGGAAGGGATCAGGGGGAATGGGAAAGGGTGGAGGATGGGTGGTGCCCTAGTGGGAGAAATGGGTGTGCATCCAGGTGGGGCACAGGGGAGAAAGTGGAGGGGAGGCTGTGGGAGTTTGTAGGTGAGTTACTTAAAATTGGAGAATTCAATGTTCATACCGTTGAGTTGTAAGCTACCCATGCAAATTATGAGGTGCTGCTCCTTCAGCTTACATGTGGTCTCACTTTGGCAGTGGAGGCAGCCCATGACAGAAAGGACAGTATGGGAAGGAGAGTTAAAATGGCTCACATTCGCAGGCCTTGAGGCAGGAGCTGGCCAGATTTGACTGGAAGGAGACCCTTGCAGGGAAGACGGTGGAACAGCAATGGCAGGTATTCCTGGGAATAATGCAGAAGTTGCAGGATCAATTCATCCCAAAGAGGAGGAAAAATTCTAAGGGGAGTAAGAGGCACCCGTGGTTGACAAGGGAAGTCAAGGACAGCATAAAAATAAAAGAGAAGTATAACATAGCAAAGAAGAGCGGGAACCAAGAGGATTGAGACTCTTTTAAGGAGCAACAGAAGATAACTAAAAAAGCAATACGGGGAGAAAAGATGAGGTACAAAGGTAAGCTAGCCAATAATATAAAGGAGGATAGTAAAAGCTTCTTCAGGTATGTGAAGAGAAAAGAAATAGTTAAGGCGAATGTGGGTCCCTTGAAGACAGAAGCAGGTGAATTTATTATGGGGAACAAGGAAATGGCAGACCAGTACTTGTACTTGTACAGTTGAACCAGTACTTTGGATCTGTCTTCACTAAGGAAGATACAAACAATCTTCCAAATGTTCTAGTGGCCAGAGTTCCTCGGGTGACGGAGGAACTGAAGAAAATTCCCATTAGGGAGGAAATGGTGTTGGGTAGACTGATGGGACCGAAGGCTGATAAATCCCCAGGGCCTGATGGTCTGCATCCCAGGGTACTTAAGGAGGTGGCTCTAGAAATCGTGGACGCATTGGTGATCATTTTCCAATGTTCTATAGATTCAGGATCAGTTCCTGTGGATTGGAAGGTAGCTAATGTTATCCCACTTTTTAAGAAAGGAGGGAGAGAGAAAACAGGAAATTATAAACCAGTTAGTCTGACATCAGTGGTGGGGAAGATGCTGGAGTCAATTATAAAAGACAAAATTGCGGAGCATTTGGATAGCAGTAACAGGATCGTTCCTAGTCAGCATGGATTTACGAAGGGGAAATCATGCTTGACTAATCTTCTGGAATTTTTTGAGGATGTAACTAGGAAAATGGACACCTGCAGAAGGGTCCCAACCCGAAAAGTTGCCTATGAATGTTCTCCGGGTATGATGCCTGGCCCGCTCAGATACTCCAGCATTTTATGTTTTTTCTGAAACATAGAAAATAGGTGCAGGAGGAGGCCATTCAGCCCTTCGAGCCAGCACCACCATTCATTGTGATCATGGCTGATCATCCACAATCAGTAACCTGTGCCTGCCTTCTCCCCATATCCCTTGATTCCACTAGCCCCTAGAGCTCTATCTAACTCTCTCTTAAATCCACCCAGTGAATCGGCCTCCACCGCCCTCTGTGGCTGTGAATTCCACAAATTCACAACTCTCTGGGTGAAAAAGTTTTTTCTCACCTCAGTTTTAAATGGCCTCCCCTTTATTCTAAGACTGTGGCCAAAGTTAGATAGTTGTACAATCTTGTCATTGACAGTAGCAAGAGATTTCTCTTGCAATATGGAGTCAAATTATGATAATCCATTTTCTGACTATTCAGACTTCCTGATGCTTTGGCATCTGGCTCACTCGTTCACGTTTGCCAACCTCCTTTCCCACTTGCTGTGGCCCCAGTTCCTGTGCTACCTTCCTACTTATTGGGGCCCTGATTCCCATGCTCCTTTTCCACTCATCAGGATTTTGTTCCTTTAAGTTCAACTGATTCACTGGAAAAATAATACTTCCTAACACCCAATTGAATGAAAAGCATGTTGGAATATTCATAGAACTAACACTCAATTATCTAGAAAAATCTGTTAATTTGTCGCCAAAGTCCTGAACGTGCGAGACTATCGGAGACAAAGTGAAATTTATCTTAACTTCTTTATTGTGGTCATGTATTGGCTGTAGATTTTACATTGCACTGATACAAACTTACGAGCTTGTTCAACATATCAATTAAGCTTTATTATTCAGTAATGAGGCATTTATTGGAATATTCTACAATACGAATGCGTAATTTTATCCGAGTTGTGATTATTGTTACCTTCTCTTGGAACAAATGCTGCACATTAATAGTACTCATGCTGATGAATACCATTAACGTTCAAACATTTGTTACTCGGGAAGGGTCTCCTGTCAATAAACAGGAGGAACTGAGAGAAATTGGTCTGATATATTTATTTAGTGAGCCACGTATGCATTTTATTTAGCCCCCGCAACAAAGAGAATAAAATATGGCTCAGGATCTGGCCAACAACATTTGGTTTGTCGTGGTAGCTCGGATTCAGATATTGGAGTAGACTGCGACAAAATAAAGGCAGCATGATTTGTGTAGGAAAATTGGACATAAATCAGCCCGATTTCCTGCCCATTATCCTATGGCAACTACACGGAGTTGGAATGGAGTCCCTTTGAACTGAGATATGTCATCTGGAGCCCATGGCGCCCTGCAAAGGTAAATCTACAAGCTTCCCAATGTCACGTGTCAAACTGTCTTGAAATTAACATGGCTGAATGAAATTATATAGATCTCGTACAAGAAAGTATATGAAACAGTGAACTTTAAATAAAAATGGATGCCATACTGAAATGTAGTCTGCAAGGAACTCAACACATGGAAATAAATGGCTGTAGTTACTTTGATAGTTACTGGTATTGCAGCTCTTGCTCCACTTTCAAACTGCAGAGAGAGTGGAGGAGTTGACCATGACACTGAAGGGATTCTTGCTTGCGATCTTGGACACATGTCACTTCTTGTGGCGTCATCATGTTTCTCCACCCAACCTCATCGATCCTTCTTGGATGCTTTGAGCACCCTCTGATCATTCCCCTGATCACGCTGTGCTCTGGGAAGAGTGGCGAGAAATTACTCCACGATTTAAAGTCAAGATGCCCAACCCTTTACTCAAGCACACAGGTAGACACAAAATGCTGGAGCAACTCAGCGGGTCAGGCAGCATCTCGGGAGAGAAGGAATGGGTGACATTTCGGGTCGAGACCCTTCTTCAGACTGATGTCAGGGGAGAGGGTGGGACAAAGATAGAATGTAGTCGGAGACAGGAAGACTAGTGGGAGAACTGGGAAGGGGGAGGGGATAGAGAGGGAAAGCAGGGACTATCTGAAGTTAGAAAAGTCAATGTTCATACCGCTGGGGTGTAAACTACCCAGGCAAAATATGAGGTTTTGTTCCTCCAATTTGCGCTGGGCTTCACTCTCACAATAGAGGAGGCCCAGGACAGAAAGGTCAGATTGGGAATGGGAGGGGGAGTTGAAATGCTGAGCCACCGGGAGATCAGGCAAGTTAAGACGGACTGAGTGGAGGTGTTCAGCAAAACGTTCGCCGAGCCTGCGCTTGGTCTCGCCGATGTAGAGAAGTTGACACCTGGAACAGCGGATACAATAGATGAGGTTGGAGGAGGTGCAATTGAACCTCTGCCTCACCTGGAAAGAGTGTTTGGGTCCTTGGATGGAGTCGAGGGGGGAGGTAAAGGGACAGGTGTTGCATCTCCTGCGGTTGCAGGGGAAAGTACCTGGGGAGGGGGTGGTTTGGGTGGGAATGGATGAGTGGACCAGGGGGTTTCGGAGGGAACGATCTCTGCGGAAAGTAGAAAGGGGAGGGGATGGGAAGATGTGGCCAGTAGTGGGATCCCGTTGGAGGTGGCGGAAATGTTGGAGGATAATATGTTGTATTCGACGGCTGATGGGGTGGAAGTTGAAGATAAGGGGGGCTCTGTCCTTGTTACGAATAGGGGGAGGGGGAGCAAGATCGGAGCTGCGGGATATTGAGATCCTAGTGAGAGCCTCATCTATAATGGAAGAGGGGAACCCCCGTTTCCTAAAGAATGAGGACATCTCCAATGCCCTTGTATGGAACACATCCTGGGCACAGATGCGATGTAGACGGAAGAATTGGGAGTAGGGGATAGAGTCTTTTCAGGAAACAGGGTAGGAAGAAGTGTAGTCAAGATAGCTATGGGAGTCAGTAGGTTTGGAGTAGATGTCAGTCAATAGTCTGTCTCCTGTGATGGAGACGGTGAGATCCAGAAATGGTAGGGAGATGTCGGAGATGGTCCAAGTAAATTTGAGAGCAGGATGGAAATTAGTGGTGAAGTTGATGAAGTCAGTGAGTTCTGCATGGGTATAGGAGGTAGCACCAATGCAGTCGTCAATGTAGCGGAGGTAGAGTTCCGAGGTAGGGCCAGTGTACGCCTGGAACAGGGATTGTCCGAAGTACCCTACAAAGAGGCAGGCATAGCTAGGGCCCATGCAAGTGCCCATAGCTACGCCTTGGATTTGGAGGAAGTGGGAAGAGTCGAAGGAGAAGTTGTTGAGGGGAAGGACCAGCTCTGCTAGGCGGAGGAGAGTATTGGTAGATGGAAATTGGCTGGTTCTGCAGTCGAGGAAGATAGAGGGCTTTAAGACCCTCCTGGTGGGGGATGGAGTTGTAGAGTGGCTGGACATCCATGGTAAAGATGAGGGAGTGGGGGCCTGGAAAATGGAAGTTATTGAAGAGACAGAGAGCATGAGAGATGTCTTGGACATGGGTGGGGAGGGATTGGACCAGGGGGGATAGGATGGAATAGAGGTAGGTGGAAACAATGTGCCTGCCAGGACAGTTCTGTTTGTGGATTTTGGGGAGAAGATAAAATCGGGCTGTGCAGGGCTGGGGAACGATAAGGTTGGAGGCTTTAGAGGGCAGAAAGCCGGAAGTGATGAAATCAGTAATGGTGTTTGAGATTACAGCCTGGTGCTCGTCTGTGGTGTCATGGTCCAAGGATCAGTAGGAGGAGGTGTCTGAGAGTTGTCGCCTGGCCTCAGTCCACTAGAGGTCAGCGCGTCAGACAACCACGCACCTCCCTGGTCGGCGGGTTTGATTATCAAGTCGGGGTTGCTGCAGAGTGAGTGGAGGGCTGTACGTTCAGGAGGGGAGAGGTTAGAGTAAGTCAGGGGAGTGGAAAATTTGAGGCGGTACATGTCCCGCCGGCAGTTGGAAATGAAAAGGTCTAATGAAGGTAGAGGGCCATCTGTGGGAGTCCAAGAGGAGGGGGTCCGTTGGAGACGGGATCATCACTGGGTGGTGAGGACTCCTTCCCATAGAAAAAGGCCCGGAGGCGGAGGAAGAAGAGCTCTACGTCGTGGCAGACCCGGAACTCGTTGAGGTGGGTGGGTATCGGGGGATAAAGCTGAGGCTCCTGCTGAGGACAGACCATTCGGTGTCAGAAAGGGGGAGATCAGGGGGGATGGTGTACACACGGCAAGGGTGGGGGTTGGGGGTCAGATGAGTAAATGGAGGCCGAGGTGATGTCTGGTGGGGGAATGGTGGGTGTTCAGAGAGGAGGTGGGGCATAAGCACTATTGTATGGGTGGGGTAGCTGGAGTCACCTGGCTAAAGGACGAAGGGGAAGACCCAGTGGAACCCCTACTGAAGTTCCCTGAAGGAGGAGGGCAGCAGTAGGACCCAGGACAGTCAGGCCCTGTGGTGTTGGACTCTACATCGTGGAGACGGTGGGCCCGGTGCTGAGCCTGGGACTCAGTTAAGGCGACGGCTGTGACCAGCTGGTGGGTGGTGGAGTGATGAGGGTCGGCAGAGTCGCTGGTGGAAGCCTGCGGGGGACTGGAGTCCGGGTCAGCGGACAAAGCGTCAGTAGTCCCGGTCAGCAGATGGCCGGGGAGGAAGCGAGGGTCGGCGTCATCGGTGAGGCGGTGAGGGTTGGCAATCCCGGTGAAGCACTCTGAAGTCATAGAAAAAGTCAGTGGAAATCAAATCAGGAACAAACTGGAAAGCAGCTAAATTGCACTGGTGGGGGAATGCAGCAGAGTTACAGTGCCATCCATAATGTTTGGGACAAAGACCCATCATTTATTTATTTGCCTCTGTACTCCACAATTTGAGATTTGTAATTTTTTTTAAAAAATCACATGTGATGCACATTGTCAGATTTTATTAAAGCATATTTTTATACATTTTGGTTTCACCATGTAGAAATTACAGCTGTGTTTATACATAGTCCCCCATTTTAGGGCACCATAATGTTTGGGACACATGACTTCACAGGTGTTTTAATTGCTCAGGTGTGTTTAATTGCCTCCTTCATGCAGGTATAAGAGAGCTCTTAGCACCTAGTTTTTCCTCCAGTCTTTCCATCATCTTTGAAAACTTTTATTGCTGTTTATCAACATGAGGACCAAAGTTGTGCCAATGAAAGTCAAAGAAGCCATTATGAGACTGAGAAACACGAATAAAACTGTTTGAGACATCGGCCAAATATTAGGCTTACCAATATCAACTGTTTGGAACATCATTAAGAAGAGAGCACTGGTGAGCTTACTAATCGCAAAGGGACTGGCAGGCCAAGGAAGACCTCCACAGCTGATGACAGAAGAATTCTCTCTATAATAAATAAAAATCACCAAACACCGGTCCGACAGATCAGAAACACTCTTCAGGAGTCAGGTGTGGAATTGTCAATGACCACTGTCCGCAGAAGACTTCATGAACAGAAATAAAGGCTACACTGCAAGATGCAAACCACTGGTTACCTGCAACAATAGGATGGCCAGGTTACAGTTTGCCAAGAGGCACTTAAAAGAACAACCACAGTTCTGGAAAAAGGTCTTGTGGACAGATGAGACAAAGATTAACATATCAGAGTGATGGTAAGAGCAAAGCATGGAGGAAAGAAGAAACTGCCCAAGATCCAAAGCATAACACCCCCACCACCGTTTCACAGATGAGATGTTATGGCCTGGGCATGTATGGCTCACTTATCTTCATTGATGATACAACTGCTGATGGTAGTAGCAAAATGAATTCTGAAGTGTATAGACACATCCTATCTGCTCAAGTTCAAACAATTGCCTGAAAACTCGTTGGCCGGTGGTGCATTTTACAGCAAAACAATGATCCCAAACATACTGCTAAAGCAACAAAGGAGTTTTACAAAGCTAAAAAATGGCCAATTCTTGAGTGGCCAAGTCAATCACCCGATCTGAACCCAATTGAGCATACCTTTTATATGCTGAAGAGAAAACAGAAGGGGACTAGCCCCCAAAACAAGCATAAGCTAAAGATGGCTGCAATACAGGCCTGGCAGAGCATCACCAGAGAAGACACCCAGCAACTGGTGATGTCCATGAATCGCAGACTTCAAGCAGCCATTGCATGCAAAGGATATGCAACAAAATACTAAACATGACTACTTTCATTTACATAACATTGCTGTGTCCCAAAGATGATGGTGCCCTGAAATGGGGGGGAATATGTATAAACACTGCTGTAATTTCTACACTGTGAAACCAAAATGTATAAAAATGGCCTTTATTAAAATCTGACAATGTGTACTTTAACCACATGTGATTTTTTCTATTTCAAATCTCAAATTGTGGAGTACCGAGGCAAATAAATAAATGATGGGTCTTTGCCCCAAACATTATGGAGGGCACTGTACGAGAGGTTTAGTAAAGGTGTTCAAAAGTTCTACAATAGCCGTGGTATTCCTATTTTGGGTAATTGGCATCATGACCTGCTTTTTTTGCATAACTTCTGAAGGGCATTAGCTGTGCACACACTCACGCCTTCATCGACATGGCATCTGGTGCATTTCACACCACAAATGTGTGCAGATGCCACACATCACACTCAAACACACGTGCTACAAACCTGATTTTACACCTGCCATGTTGAAATAAATATTTTAGTCACTATAAACCTGTGTTTAAACATTTAGCCTCTTAATCAAAAATTAATATCTCTTAGGAAGCAAACATGTATACAAGAGATTCTGAGCTATAGGCAACAGATGGTTAAGAATTGAATTTGGATCACAGCCCACATTGAGGACCAAATAATTCAGGATCAAGAAAGTAACTGCTTCTTAGAGATTGATAAAGGATTAGAATCACCATCAACTTTTTCATTAATTAAAATGTTTTTCAGTGTGCCATTCATTGTCAGATGGGCTTGAAAAATCACAAGGAAGAATTTTCATAAATCAATGTCACCACAGAAGAGGATTAAAATTCAGTCATAAATAATTGAAATCTACATGTACATTAGTTCCGTGATTCTGAATAAAATGAGGTTGGTTGCTCATGCACATGGACTTTTTATATACACAGTTACAGCCCCAAATGCCTGTGAATAATCGGAAAATATCCCAAATGGAGTCCATCTGCAAACATGAGGTGCTGAAATAGCTCAGCAGGTAAGACAGCACCTCAGGAGAACTTGGATAGGTAACGTTTGTGGTTGTGAGTTGCCTATCCGTGTTCTCCTGAGATGCTGCCTGACCCTCTGAGCTACTCCAGCACCGTTTTATTTTGTATACCAGCATCTGGAGTTCCCCATTCCTGCAAAAATCAAGGCACTGCAATCAATTATCAATGTGTCTGGTTAACCATTGGAATGTCTGCTGGCTTCTCACATGGCCAACGTTACTTGAGGATAGGTGATCGTGGGGCCAAGATGTTTCTCGCAACTAGACAAGACATAAGACGTACAGGTATGTAGGTTAATTGGCTGGGCAAATGTAAAAAAATATAAAAAATTGTCCCTAGTGTGTGTAGGATAGTGTTAATGTGCGGGGATCGCTGGGCGGCGCGGACCCGGTGGGCCGAAGGGCCTGTTTCCGAGCTGTATCTCTAAATCTAAATCTAAATAATAACCTCTGGATGGATGTCATCAAAAAAGATAAAGGGGCTTGTGATGGGAGGAATATGGATCAATCGAGTTTAATAGCTTTTTGAAATTAGAACATAAAATTGAAAATATTTAAATTCTCTGTATGCTTTGCTTTTGTTGGATCGAGGCACTTCAATGCTGTCCCTCTCTCTAATCCAGTTACCCCACCACATTCCATCCTACCAATAGCAAGCAATGCTTTTCCCAATAAAGGCAAATGGCACGAGATATAGTAATTGTGCTAACTTACCTGCCCGATATACCTGGCGACACAGGGAACACTGTGGAATTTGAGTGTTAGAGTAACTCAGTGGTCCTGACCTGAAATCTTGCCTATCCATCTCCCTCCACAGATGCTGCCTGCTTGCTGAGTTACTCCAGCACTTTGTGTTTTACCATATATACCTTGCTGACATGACTGGGATTAATGTTGAAAGCTAAGAGTGGTGACATTCTGGTGTACCTGTCAGGGTGACAACAGGACATTTGTGATTATATATAGGATATTAGTTCCAGGAATGGCAACAGGTGTGAATCTTTAAATATTGCCTAAAGCAGTAGTTTAACTTCCCGAAGGATGATTACCTGACAATAACAATGTGTGTAGACATTTTGAGCCTTATGTGGAAAGTGCAGCTGGGACTTCCTATGCAAATGAAAAACTGTTTAATCAAGATAAAATTCAACAGCCTGAACATCCTTTTCCAAATGATTTACACATACTTCTTTTTTTTTTGACATACATAACAGTCTCCAGACAGAATTCTTGGAAATAAACAAGAAATATTGGCTTATACCATTTCTATATTATGACATGATCTGGATGGAATGTTTACCACATGGAGATTCTTAACAAAAACAAAGGCTAATGCATGTCTCATTTTGAAATAAAAAATGTGAAAGGAATAAATTTAAGCAACGCTTAGTTCTTTTGAGTGCTATTGGACAAAATTTTCCCGTTACTTTTTGGTAGGAGTGTTAATTAAGTTATTTTTTCCCGGTACATCACAGTCCAGATGATTTTCATTTCAGTGATGACCTCTCCGTTGTTGGTGTTGGCATCTTTTCAGGCTCTGCGCCACTCAGTCTTGGGGTCTTGATTATGTAAGTTATTTTAAATAGACGAAAAGCCACCTGCAGGTGGTTTTAAATAGACGAAAAACCACCAGAGGCAGTTATTCCTCTGCTCCAGCTAGCCTCTCCTGCAGAGTTCCACAAGGCTCCATCCTAGGCTCCATACTCTTCTCTCTATACATGCTCCCCCTTGGCCAAATCATTCAAAGGCACGGTATTTCTTTCCACTGCTATGCCGATGACACTCAGCTTTACCTCTCCCTGAAACCCAACAACCAGTCAAATTTAAACAGCCTCTTACACTGCCTTGAGGACATAAAATGTTGGATGGCACAGAACTTCCTCCAATTAAATGAGAGCAATTCTGAGGTCATCCTATTCGGCCCCCCCGACTCCATCAAATCGATAACAGGCAGTCTTGGAAGCCTATCCTGCCTAGTCAAACCGCATGTCAAAAACCTCGGCATGATATTTGACTCTGCATTAAAATTTGATAAGCAAGTCAACGCTGTGGTAAAAGCCAGCTTCTTCCAACTTCGTACCATAGCTAAAATCAAACCTTTCCTCCAATTTGACGACACAGAAAAAATCATTCACGCTTTCATTTCCTCCCGCCTAGACTACTGCAACTCCCTATACACTGGGATCAGCCAATCTTCCCTGTCCCGCCTGCAACTGGTCCAAAACGCCGCAGCGAGACTCCTGACGGGTACCCGTAAAAGGGACCACATCACCCCGATTCTGGCCTCTCTCCACTGGCTCCCTGTACGGTACAGAATCAACTTCAAGCTCCTCCTATTCACGTATAAAGCCCTAAATGGACATTCCCCCCCCTACATCAAAAATCTTCTAACCCACCTCTCTAACTCCAGGTCCCTCAGGTCGGCCGACTTGGGGCTACTCACTATCCCGCAGTCTAGGCTTAAGCTCAGGGGTGACCGCGCTTTTGCGGTTGCAGCTCCTAGACTGTGGAACAGCATCCCTCTCCCCATCAGAACTGCCCCCTCCATCGACTCCTTTAAGTCCAGGCTCAAAACCTATTTCTACTCCCTAGCGTTTGAGGCTCATTGAGGAGGCGCTGTGAACTGTTTGCGTGCTACTGTATGTTTCATTTTTTTCCTTAGTACCTAATCAGATGTACAGCACTTTGGTCAACGTGGGTTGTTTTTAAATGTGCTATACAAATAAAATTGACTTGACTTGACAGTGAAACCACCGGGATTTGACCTCCAATGCAAGCAATTGCTAACCCTGAACAGGATCCACAGCCTACATGTAAGAACAGCCCATCACCTGCACAAGTGGGGGATGACAGACAGCCCTGCTTGCGACTGCAGATATCCAGACCAGACCATCCCACACATCGTGAATGACTGCTCACTGAGCCTTTTCCCTGGTGGCATCAAGGCCATCCACCCAGCAACTGCTGCTGCCCTGGCCTGGATGTCTACCCTTGACCTACAACTTTAGGCTGTGCACGCCATACGCAAGAAGAAGATAATCAAGATCATGGTAGAGGAAGTTAAATGTCAGTTTTTTGTTAAAAAAAACAACAAAATGTAGCAACAAAGGCAAATTCAATCAATCTTCAGTACTTCATTTCACATGTTAGTTCACAATGAGGTAGAATGGAAGATCAAGAATTCATCAGTAGCATACGAGAGGTACAATTAATGGGACTCAAGGCTGATAAATCCCCAGGGCCTGATGGTCTGCATCCCAGGGTGCTTAAGGAGGTGGCTCTAGAAATTGTGGATGCATTAGTGATTATTTTCCAATGTTCTATAGATTCCGGGTCAGTTCCTGTGGATTGGAGGGTAGCTAATGTTATCCCACTTTTCAAGAAAGGAGGGAGAGAGAAAACGGGAAATTATAGACCAGTTAGTCTGACATCAGTGGTGGGGAAGATGCTGGAGTCAATTATAAAAGACGAAATAGCGGAGCATTTGGATCGCAGTAACAGGGTCGTTCCGAGTCAGCATGGATTTACGAAGGGGAAATCGTGCTTGACTAATCTACTGGAATTTTTTGAGGATGTAACTAGGAAAATTGACAGGGGAGAGCCGGTGGATGTGGTGTACCTCGACTTTCAGAAAGCCTTCGACAAGGTCCCACATAGGAGATTGGTGGGCAAAATTAGAGCACATGGTATTGGAGGTAAGGTACTGACATGGATAGAAAGTTGGTTGACAGACAGAAAGCAAAGAGTGGGGATAAATGGGTCCCTTTCAGAATGGCAGGCAGTGACTAGTGGGGTACTGCAAGTCTCGGTGTTGGGACCGCAGCTATTTACAATATACATCAATGACTTGGATGAAGGGATTAAAAGTACCATTAGCAAATTTGCCGATGATACAAAGCTAGGTGGCAGTGTGAACTGTGAGGAAGATGCTATGAGGTTGCAGGGTGACTTGGACAGGTTGTGTGAGTGGGCGGATGCATGGCAGATGCAGTTTAATGTGGATAAGTGTGAGGTTATCCACTTTGGTGGTAAGAATAGGAAGGCAGATTATTATTTGAATGGTGTCAAGTTAGGAAAAGGGGACGTACAACATGATCTGGGTGTCTTAGTGCATCAGTCACTGAAAGGAAGCATGCAGGTACAGCAGGCAGTGAAGAAAGCCAATGGAATGTTGGCCTTCATAACAAGAGGAGTTGAGTATAGGAGCAAAGAGGTCCTTCTGCAGTTGTACAGGGCCCTAGTAAGACCGCACCTGGAGTACTGTGTGCAGTTTTGGTCTCCAAATTTGAGGAAGGATATTCTTGCTATCGCCGCGTGGATGCCGGCATCGGGAGCTCCGGCAGCGGCAGCGGGTTCGCCCGCCCCGGATCGCGGGGCTTGGGTCGAGGACATTTCACCGTCCGGCGCGGCCTAAGATATGCCGCGGGATATTTCTCTGCTGGGCGGGGGCTTCAATGTCGGGAGCCACGACCGCCCCGACGTGCAGCAACAGCGGCAGCAGCAGCGTGTTCGCCCGCCCCGGATCGGACTTATCATCGGCGGAGCCGGCCGTCTTCGGAGGCTGCGGGAGCGGCTGGGACTCGCCTTGGGCTTGGCCCGCTGTGGACCGTCCGGTGCGGCCTGCAACCACAACAACCTGGCTGCGGGCGAGGACAGCAGGAGAAGGGAAAGACATTGTGGCCTTCCATCACAGTGAGGAGAGGACTGGAGGAGACTCACTGTGATGGATGTTTCTTTGATGGATGTTTCTTTTTTGTGTGTTTTTGGGGTTGGGTAATTTGAATGCCTATTTAATGCTTTTATTGTTGGACTGTGTTTTTGGGGGTTTTGGGGTTGTGTAATTTGAATGCCTATTTAATGCTTTTATTGTTGGACTGTGTTTTGGGAGTTTTTTGGGGTTGTGTAATTTTAATGCTTATTTAATGCTTTTATTGTTGGACTGTGGGTGACTGAATTTCGTCCAATATTGGATGACAAATAAAGCTATCTTGAATCTTGAATCTTGAATCTTGAGGGCATGCAGCGTAGGTTTACTAGGAATGGCGGGACTGTCGTATGTTGAAAGACTGGAGCGACTAGGTTTGTATACACTGGAATTTAGAAGGATGAGAGGGGATCTTATCGAAACGTATAAGATTATTAAGGGGTTGGACATGTTAGAGGCAGGAAACATGTTCCCAATGTTGGGGGAGTCCAGAACCAGGGGCCACAGTTTAAGAATAAGGGGTAGGCCATTTAGAACAGAGATGAGGAAAAACTTTTTTAGTCAGAGAGTTGTGAATCTGTGGAATTCTCTGCCTCAGAGGGCAGTGGAGGCCAATTCTCTGAATACATTCAAGAGAGAGCTAGATAAAGCTCTTAAGGATAGCGGAGTCAGGGGGTATGGGGAGAAAGCAGGAACGGGGTACTGATTGAGAATGATCAGCCATGATCACATTGAATGGCGGTGCTGGCTCGAAGGGCCGAAAGGCCTACTCCTGCACCTATTGTCTATTGTCTATTGAAAGCAGCTATTCTTGAATTTGGAGGTATGTGCTTTTAAACATTTGCATCTGTGTGACGGGAGAGGGAAGAAGAAAGTAAGATGGGGTGCAAGTGGTTCTTGATCATGCTGGCTATCTTTCTGAGGCAGAGTGAAGTGTAGATGGGAATTGATGCTGCCAAATCACATTTGTGTGACGCACTGGGCTGCATTCACAACTCTCCGTCATTTTCCCGTAGTCTTAGGCAGAGCAGTTGCTAAGCTGTGATACATCCGAAATTGGTGAGAGTCATTGGAGATATGCCGTATTTTGAGGAAGTAGATGTGTTGGTGTGCTTTCATGGCCATTGTGCCAATGTAGCTTGACTGGGACAATTGTTGGTAACATATGCATCTGGGACCATGACGTTTTCAACCAACAACATTGATGCAGACTGGGCCTGCACTCCACATTGCTTCCTGATGTTGATGACTAGCACCTTCATTTTGCTGACATGGAGGTCTTGACACCATCCTTCCTCTCTCTCCTTCCTGTCGTCTGCCTCATCATTGGTTGAGATTCAGTTCACTAATGATGGTGTCACCTGCTTACTTGTAAGTGCGGTAGCAGCAGGAGTTTGGTTGCTGCAAAAGTCTGCCTCCACCATGCATCTTATGCATGCTTCACAAAGGCATGCAAGGTGTTATATTAAACAATGGATCTACAATATATCCAATTCAGTACAGACTAGTCTCAATCAAGGCTGCATCATCACCCACCATTTATTCACAAAATGCTGGAGTAACTCAGCAGGTCAGGCAGCATCTCGGGAGAGAAGGAATGGGTGACGTTTCGGGTCGAGACCCTTCTTCAGACTGATGTCAGGGGGGCGGGACAAAGGAAGGATATAGGTGGAGACAGGAAGATAGAGGGAGATCTGGGAAGGAGGAGGGGAAGAGAGGGACAGAGGAGCTATCTGAAGTTGGAGAAGTCGACGTTCATACCAACGGGCTGCAAACTACCCAGGCGAAATATGAGGTGCTGCTCCTCCAATTTCTGGCGGGCCTCACTATGGCACTGGAGGAGGCCCATGACAGAAATGTCAGACTGGGAATGGGAGGGGGAGTTAAAGTGCTGGGCTACCGGGAGATCAGTTTTGTTAATGCGGACCGAGCGCAGGTGTTCAGCGAAGCGATCGCCGAGCCTGCGCTTGGTTTCACCGATATAAATAAGTTGACATCTAGAGCAGCGGATGCAATAGATGAGGTTGGAGGAGGTGCAGGTGAACCTTTGTCTCACCTAGAAAGACTGTTTGGGTCCTTGGATGGAGTTGAGAGGGGAGGTAAAGGGACAGGTGTTGCATCTCGTGCGGTTGCAGGGGAAAGTGCCCGGGGTTGGGGTGGTTTGGGTAGGAAGGGACGAGTGGACCAAGGAGTTACGGAGGGAACGGTCTCTGCGGAATGCAGAGAGGGGAGGGGATGGGAAGATATGGCCAGTGGTGGGGTCCCGTTGTAGGTGACGGAAATGTTGGTGGATGATATGTTGGATCCGCTGGCTGGTGGGGTGGAAGGTGAGAACGAGGGGGATTCTGTCCTTGTTGCGAGTGGGGGGAGGGGGAGCAAGAGCAGAGCTGCGGGATGTAGAAGAGACCCTAGTGAGAGCCTCATCTATAATGGAGGAGGGGAAGCCCCGTTTTCTGAAGAACGAGGACATCTCGGAAGCCCTAGTGTGCAACACCTCATCCCGGGCGCAGAGGCGGAGTAGACGGAGGAATTGGGTGTAGGGGATAGACTTTTCGCAGGGGACCGGGTGGGAAGAAGTGTAGTCCAGATAGCTGTGCGAGTCGGTGGGTTTGTAATAAATGTCCGTCACTAGTCTGTCTCCTGTGATGGAGATGGTGAGGTCCAGAAACGGGAGGGAAATGTCAGAGATAGTCCAGGTATATTTAAGGGCAGGATGGAAATTGGAGGTGAAGTGTATGAAGTCAGTGAGTTCTGCATGGGTGCAAGAGGTAGCACCAATGCAGTCGTCGATGTAGCGGAGGTAGAGTTCGGGGATGGGGCCAGTGTACGTCTGGAACAGGGATTGTTCAACGTACCCGACAAAGAGGCAGGCGTAGCTAGGGCCCATGCGAGTGCCCATAGCTACGCCTCTGGTTTGGAGGAAGTGGGAGGAGTCAAAGGAGAAATTGTTGAGGGTAAGAACCAGCTCTGCTAGGTGGAGGAGAGTGTTGGTCGATGGGGATTGGCGGTTCTACGGTCGAGGAAGAAACGGAGGGCTTCGAGACCATCCTTGTGGGGGATGGAAGTGTAGAGTGACTGGACATCCATGGTGAAGATGAGGGAGTGGGGGCCTGGGAACCGGAAGTTATCCAGGAGATGGAGAGCGTGTGAGGTGTCTTGGACGTAGGTGGGGAGGGATTTAACCAGGGGGGATAGGATGGAGTCGAGGTAGGTAGAGATAAGTTCAGTGGGGCATGAGCAGGCAGAGACAGTGGGTCTGCCGGAACAGTTGTGTTTGTGGATTTTGGGTAGGAGGTAGAATCGGGCCGTGCGGGGCTGGGGAACTATGAGATTGGAGGCACTGGGGGGTAGATCGCCGGAGATGATGAGGTCAGTGATGGTGCTGCTGATAACTCAGCAGGTCAGGCAGCATCCCAGGAGAGAAGGAATGGGTGACGTTTCGGGTCGAGACCCTTCTTCAGACTGATGTCAGGGGGGCGGGACAAAGGAAGGATATAGGTGGAGTCAGGAAGATAGAGGGAGATCTGGGAAGGAGGAGGGGAAGGGAGGGACAGAGGAGCTATCTGAAGTTGGAGAAGTCGACGTTCATACCAACGGGCTGCAAACTGCCCAGGCGAAATATGAGGTTAACTCAGCAGGTCAGGCAGCATAGTTCACAGGTCAGGTCAGTTACTCCAGCATTTTGTGAATAAATCGATTTGTACCAGCATCTGCAGTTATTTTCTTATTCTTTTACATCACCCACCATTGTTCTCAATCTTTTGCTCTGTAATGCTGCACCTCACCGACAATAAGCTTCCTAATCAAATGGAGCCAATCTACTGGGTAAATTAGAAACTGCCCAAGCTTTACCACTTCCAGTCTCCAACCAAGGTTACCACAACTTCGGCTTCTGCTGAAATGCCCCTATGTAGCTTGGATTTGTGGACTTTGAGGCCAAATTCCAAATCATCACCAACTCATTCAATAAAGACCTTGCATACATTTGCAAAGATCCCAATCAACCTAACACCACTATTGTTGCACGATAGTGTGTTTCAAAGGTTCATGACAAGACCCAAGAAAACATACACCACTTCCCATATCTCTTAAACCACCTCTCAATAAAGACATTCAACGATGATAAATTTCATCATCTTTAACAATGTGCTTGCAGACATTTGCCATCTCAAACCATCTACACCTCTAAAACATGGACTTCCTACACCAGACCTCAAAACACTGGAGAGATACCAATGAGGCTTCTTAATAAAATCCTTAAAATCCTCTCACAGAAACAGCAAACTAATTTCAGCATCCACTCCCAGTCCAACTCTGAGACCCTGATTACAACTCAACACCAGTCGATAGACCATGGGGGTGGAATGCCCAATGAGGCACTATTCCAATCTGTCATGGTACAACATTAACAAATTAATAAAAAAGATTCAAGGATGTTTAAAAACCTTCCATGATTAAAATCTTGCATCAGGCAGTGAAGAAAGCCAATGGAATGTTGGCCTTCGTAACAAGAGGAGTTGAGTATTGGAGCAAAGAGGTCCTTCTACAGTTGTACCGGGCCCTGGTGAGACCGCACCTGGAGTACTGTGTGCAGTTTTGGTCTCCAAATTTGAGGAAGGATATTCTTGCTATTGAGGGCGTGCAGCGTGGGTTCACTAGGTTGATTCCCGGAATGGCGGGACTGTCGTATGTTGAAAGGCTGGAGCAATTAGGCTTGTATACACTGGAATTTAGAAGGATGAGGGGGGATCTTATTGAAACATATAAGATAATTAGGGGATTGGACACATTAGAGGCAGGAAACATGTTCTCAATGTTGGGGGAGTCCAGAACAAGGGGCCACAGTTTAAGAATAAGGGGTAGGCCATTTAGAACGGAGATGAGGAAGAACTTTTTCAGTCAGAGAGTGGTGAAGGTGTGGAATTCTCTGCCTCAGAAGGCAGTGGAGGCCAGTTCGTTGGATGCTTTCAAGAGAGAGCTGGATAGAGCTCTTAAGGATAGCGGAGTGAGGGGGTATGGGGAGAAGGCAGGAACGGGGTATTGATTGAGAGTGATCAGCCATGATCGCATTGAATGGCGGTGCTGGCTCGAAGGGCTGAATGGCCTACTCCTGCACCTATTGTCTATTGTCTATTGTCTATCCCCACCAACTCATTGGAACCTTGAGCCCATAACTATTCTCAAGAGCACACAGCTCAATATAAGCAGTGAAGGCAGCACATAACCTCAAAGTATCCACCTGCCTATCCTGTTAAACATCACCTGCCTCACTTGTAGCAGTCTCCAACTCACACACTGGCTGCAACAGCCTCTGATAGCCCACAGGAGTGGTAAGAAGACATTTTTGATCCCAAGGGACCATCTTAGAAGAATGGAAAAAGCCTGTCTAGAGTAAACCTGGTAACCAATGGAAAGAATGCAATAATTTTTTTAATAAAATTAATTCCATACAGTTGGTCTCAATGTCGACATTGACAACAGATTTCAAGCATGAAAAATATTGGCACAAGAACACTGGTATTCAGTTATTTAACAACATGCTGTGAATTCTTGCAGCAAACTGTAGCCACGGTGACCTTCGAGATATACAAATTGTGAGGAGCATAGATAAGATAATCTTTTCCCCAGGACAAGGGAGTCCAAAACTAGAGGGTATTGGTTTAAGGGGCAAAATTGAAAAAGGGGACCGGAGGGGCAGCTTTTGCACACAGTGATGGTCACATGGAACAAGCTACCAGAGAAATGGGAGCGGTGGGCACAATTATGACATTTAAAGGACACTTTGACAGATACATCGATAGAACACAGACCAGTAGAGTACAACACAGAAACAGGCCCTTCAGCCCATAATGTCAGTGCCAAACATGATGCCAAGTTCAATTAATGTCCTCTGCCTGCAAATGATCCGTACATATCCATTCCCTGCAGATCTATGTATCTGTTTAAAAGCATTTTAAACGCCACTATCATATCTGCCTCCACCACCACCCAAGCAGCATGTAGCTGGCACCCACCATTTTGTGTAAAGAACTTGCTCTGCACACCTCCTTTAAACTTTGCCCCATCTCATCTTAAAGCTTTGTCCCCTAGTCCTTTACATTTCCACCCTGGGAAAGAGGGTCTGACCATCTACCCTTTCCACACCTCTCATAATTTTATACACTTCTTTCAAGTCTCCCTCCCCCAAACAGACTTTCTCAAAAAATAACCAATCCAAGATAGGAAAGGTTGGGAGGAATACGGGTCCCGCACAGGCAAGTGGGACTAGCGCAGTTTGGCAACTTGGTCGGCAGGGACAAGTTGGGCTGAAGTGCCCGTTTCCGTGCGGCATGGGTTTATGACCCTGCCATTATGACCTCATTCACTTTTACCGCAAACAAGCCCACATCCTCACATAGGAACCAAAATTACAAAATTATTTTTAAAGGCTTGCTTTTCTCATCACCCTGGTGCTGTGGCCAGTCTGTGTAGTGCCAGCTGATTTCCATCTGTTTACCACATGGGTGTAACTTAGACTTTTTGCCAACAAACTATATCCTATAATGTTAATGACCTCCACATAATTGATAATCATTTCATCTTAAACATATGCAATGAAAATGATTTTTTTTAATGAAACGATAGTTTTAGAAGTACTTGCTTAAGAATACATTAAAGAAAATGGTGTAAACGTACAGATTTAAATAATTTTCAAGAGGTTTTAGATTATGGTTTGCATCTTATCACTTCAGGTCCACAACCAACTTGTAATCAACTGACCGATTGATTTATCTAAATCCAAATCAAATCATAAATCTCAGGAAATTTATAATGCAGGAAACCATGTAATTATATACTTCAGGTTCTTGTTGATCAAAAATGAGCAACCCAATTTAACCCCCTCACCCCACTCTACAGAAAGTGTATGATTCCTCAAGAACTTATCCGAATAGTTTCTCCCATCTTTTGAGGAAGCGAGCTCCAGATCCTGATACATTTCATGTGAGATTTCTTTCCTCATCTTCCCGCTAATTCTTCCAATAATTTTGAATCTAAGACCCAATCTTGAGGGAAATAGATCATCCCTTTTTACCTCAGCTGAACACCTTTAATGGTTAGATTGTGGTTTCACTGCCACATGTGCAAACGCACAGTGAAATTCTTTTCTTACGTAGAGTCCAGTAAAGTAATCCCATACCCAAGCACATCCTCAATTAGCACGTGTACAGAAATAGTCTACTGAGCCCACGTGCAAAAGGCAGCATGTTTTGGTTCCTTTTTCAAAGTCCAGTCAGCGATCTAGTTCTCATGAGCATTGCCTGATCCAGGCCACTCCCAAGCCTCTATAGGTCTAAGCCATCGCTTTCATTGGATGTGATGTTCCCCTCGTCACCCAGCCATCTTTGTGCCACTTTTTTGACCAGGTTGCCATGTGGGAAAACCTTTCTAAAACCCTTGTAGATTCCATTAAATGCACAGCTTCATCAATCCTCGTTATCTCCTCAAAAACTTAAATCACATTTTGGTCAGGCACTTCCCTTAACAAATCCGCACTGTGATTAATCCATTCTTTTCAAATGAATATTTATACCATTCCCAAGAAGGGTTCCTAATGTGTAGGAAGGAACTGCATATGCTGGTTTATACCATACCCAATCACAAAGTGCTGGAGAACTCAGCGGGTCAAGCAGCATCTCTGGAGAAAAAGGATGGGTGACATTTCGGGTCAGAACTCTTCTTCAGACAGGTTCCAAGGGTTCCTAATAATATGTAAATGAACGAAGTTAAACATACTGGCCTGTAATTCCTCCCATTTTATATTGCCCCTTGTAAAAACCTGAACACATTCATTTAACAAGCATTTCAGAATAAAAGGTTTTCCAAAAAAGATTCCAAGTTTGAAATCATGATTTACCACCTTTATACCTCATCATACTATCTTACACAGAGGCTCATTTACTAGTATTTATTCCAATTATTACATAGATTTATTCCTGACAGGTGCAGTTCCTAAATCTAAAAAAAAATCATTTATTCACAGATGACACAATTATCATTTGATGGTTCAGTTTTTCTGTGAGAATCAGCCAAATCTCATGCAAGGAAATCTGGGAAGGTGCAATTGCTTTAGCTAGCTGATTTGGTACAATACGTGGACTATTGTGATCAAAATAATAACATTAAAAAAAAAACCTTTCTTGGAAGATGAAAAATGTTTTAAAAGTCTTTTAGCTTCATTCAAATCTTCTGCTTCCTTTTCTGAAAGGGTAGTTCTGATACGATGAGGAACAAATGCATACTTCTGAAAGCATTGTCAAGAAAACGGTAGATTTGGACATGCAAAAGAAGCAATAAAATATTTCCATTATGTAATCTATACTTTGGTACCTTCCAATTAAGAAGTAACCTAGCCCATCCAACTTGAATAAAGCCTGGGATTCTAGATTGCCTTTCTACATTTTAACTATCATATTGCAATAACCTCTCCCTAATGGCTGATTTTGTATCATTTTACAAAATCCCTTGGGTCTAACCTCCCAAGTCTTTCTGTGGGACGTGAGAAGCTTTACCATGCATGCACAGTTAATAACTAAAAAATATTCAATTGCACTTATCACAGAGTACTGATAAGTATTCTTTTGACTAAAGTTCTTTATAAAGTATTTAAAAATAGTTTGATAGGATGGCAATATTAAACTGCAGTTTAACTGTCTCAAAATATCAATAAGTCATTTTTGAACCAGAGTGTATATTAAGCTGGCTGGCTTCCAAATAGGTCTACCTATTGATGCAGTTGCACATATATCTCTACACTAGATTAAATATCAATTTTCAACCAACAGTATTCTGGTACACCAAAACATCACTGTAAAATGGTGACCATTAGTGCCAACACTTTAGACTTCATTAACCCAGTTCCCTGCTTTGTAGCTTCTCCATGGACTTTTCAGTTACGTATCCAATTCACATCACTAGCTACAAGTAAGCCATTTTGCTCGTGTGTTTCAGGGTCTGCAATGCACTGTGAAGTGCAGTTGTGGAGGCAGATTGTCTTGCTCAAAAGAGAAGTTGATAAGTTTATCGAAAGAGGATAGGAGTGCAACTAGCTCAAGTGCTTTTAGATTAATGCCATGCACTTGATGGATTGAATGGCCGGCGTCTGTGCTGTAACTCTGCAAATTCCTGTATGTATTAATTACTACTCATTCTATTTTCATCACCACTTTGGATCATGCATTCCAGATTAAAAAAGGCTGTGTAAAAAAAACAGTCCATTGCTTTTTTTTTTGCCAATTAGTTTATATTTGCTCCTGGAAATCTGCCACACGAAAGCAATTTAGAATTTAACAACCTCAATCAAATTTCATCTTAGACTTTTTTATTCTAATGACAAAACCTGAAACTTCTTCAATCTTGTATAAATCCAGCAAAAACTTTTTAGCTCATCACCAAGGCTTTGACGTCTTTCCAGGATTGAACATAATACTCCAACTAAGCTTAAACTAGACTCTATATAGGCTTAGCAAAACTTTCTTGCTTTGGTTCTCAATTTTAAATGTATTTTAACAGCTTTCTCAAATTACATCATCTTCAAAGGATTTGTCTCAATGCTATTTTCTACTTCATCACAGATTATTATTCCTGCAGATAAAAAATAAAATGTATCTCATTTAGACATATTGTCTCTCCTCATTCTTCTTTCTATTGTTTTAAATCAGACTTCCTTTCTGAAATGTTATCTGTTAAGTGTTTGCCAGCCTTGCCTCCTCCAACTGTTCTTATACATTCTGCTGTGAATAAATTTCACACATTCAGCAAGCTTTATAATTGCGCCCTGCACTTAGTACAGAAACCAATGATGTATCAGAAAGTACAGTGGTGCAGCGGTAGAGTTGCTGCCTTACAGCACCAGATACCCGCGTTCAATCCCGACCACGGGTGCTGCCTGTATGGAGATTACACATTCTCCCTGTGATTGCATAGGTTTTCTCTGGGTGTTCTGGTTTCCTCCCACACTCCCCAAAGACCTCCACGTTTGTAGGTTAATTGGCTTTGGTAAAATTGTAAATTGTCCTTCGTATATAGGATAGTGCTCGTGCAAGAAGATCAATGGTCAACGCTGACTTTGTGGGCTGAAGGGCTTGTTTCTGCACTGTACCTCTAAAGTAAAGAAAGAGCATTGATCCCACAACATTATTGGGCAAAGCTCTGTATGCATGAAAAATTCCCAGCACTCTGCGTCTATTGAGCTCCCAATTTTATTTCCATGTTTTCCTTCAAGCCAACAAGCTTCAATTCTGCCAACATTTATTATGCAGTATTTCAAAAACTGCATATACATCAGCTCATATGTATGTCACTCATCAAAAAACAATCACATTAGTCAACCCCCTTCTGACCTATAATAAATCTGTGCCAACTAGTCTGTACTTTTCTAAATGCCAATTAATTCTGACCTAAATTGTCTCTAGGTTTTTCCAAAGTTAAGCTGACTGGCCATCAAATGCAGTACTTACCCCTCTCCCCTGTGTTTTTAAACCAAATATATAATATGTAGAGTTCTTCAGTCCTTAGCAACCAGTGCCAAATCCAAGAATGAAAGACAGTGACCAATGCTTTAAATTTGCTTTGGTATTTTCCTCGGTACTTCGGATGCTGTCCATTAACATTAGGTTACACGTCTACTTTGAGGACTTACTCTACAATATTCCGTCCAACATTCTTACATGCAGACCTCCTGTTTTACAATGTTAACAAAGGCATTCACTTTGTCAGTAAAGAGAAATAAAAATAGGCTAAAAAATACTTAAACCATACCCTCAATGGTCTTTCTCATTTCTTCAGCATTTAATGTATAATGAAATTGCAAGAACCATTTTTGGCAGCAAACTGAAAACTAAAAGAATGCTCTATTGTGAGGCAGAGTTGTCTGCAGTTTTAAAGAAAGTCTCAGGCAATTTTAGGTGTGCCAAGACGATCACGATTGCCAAAGACAAGCATGGCTGAAACAGGACCATCTCGCGGCACCAGTGCATTCCTTCCACTCAACCTTTTTTTTGCTATACGTTTTTTAATTAACTAACCTTGATTAACTAACACAATATTTAGATTTTTTTTTAGATTTAGAGATACAGCGCGGAAACAGGCCCTTCGGCCCACCGAGTCCACGCCGCCCAGCGATCCCCGCACATTAACACTATCCTACACACACTGGGGACAATTTTTACATTTACCCAGTCAATTAACCTACATACCTGTACGTCTTTGGAGTGTGGGAGGAAACCGAAGATCTCGGAGAAAACCCACGCAGGTCACGGGGAGAACGTACAAACTCCGTACAGCCGGCGCCCGTAGTCAGGATCGAACCCGAGTCTCCGGCGCTGCATTCGCTGTAAGGCAGCAACTCTACCGCTGCGCCACAGTGCCGCCGATTTACTTAAAGGATCACTGGGAATTTTGTTTTTAAATCCCTTTATTGCGCAATGTTAATTTGAAATATTCTCAATGTTACTGAAAATGCTCATCACGACTGAAATGAAAGCAGTGTTTTAACATAGCCATACCACATTGTCCCAATAGCACTCTGGCAATTTCTGCGGAGACAATGAAAGCCTCCTGCAATATTCAATTTTCAAATCCTGATATCACTCACTCTCTGCCCAATTAACACGAAGCACTAGTAATATTCCACCACATCATAACTGTTGTACCAGCATAGTAACAATCTAGAAAAAAAAGCATACAAAAAGCTACATGCCACCGCATAGTAAGAAACATCACTGGAAGAACTGCTCAGAGATCAAACTTCACATGTAGTTGATGACATTATCTCCAGCAATGATTCACTACTTCATTTTAACACACCTCATCCAGTTTTATTTCAAATGCCCTTGAAACTGATTTAATTAACACAAGTATACAAGGTCACTCACTTATGGGGTACAGATCATATTTCTGGACTCAAAATCATTTATCATCTAGTTATCAAACAATGATGGATGAGATTGAATCACCACATTGATATGCAACCCAGCATAGATACAATGAACTTTAGCAGATGATATCAAGCATTTCAGGAATCACTATGCTACTGGCGCAGGTTTGTAATATTAATTGACCGTATTTATTTATTTATGCAAATCTTCCATCTATTGATCAATTTCACATCCATCTGAACATTGACAGTTCAAGTTTTTAAAAAACTTTTGCATAAGCTAGATTTTGAAACTAGATGGCTAGCAGGTTGACAAGCCAGTCGGTCCGGGGATGCACCTCTCACTGGCAGTCCACTGAAAATGACTACATTTATTGGAAGCTCTGTGAAATGAAAAGCACAACGAGAATAATACACTTCAGCACACACAATGCAGGCAGTATTAAAGTTAGTATCAACAGTCCAAATGCATGGAAAAGGAGGAAGGGTGGAATGCGTGGGAAATTATAGAAAAACTACAACAAAAAACTCTTTGGCTTTAAAATTTTTTGTAAGTTAAATTCATACAACGTGGTCCAAAATCTGTACTGCTGCAGATGGGGATCAGCAGAGTAGAAGATCTGCAGTGTTGTGAGGTTTGCCCCAGTACAAACATTTTGCCCTAAGACAAAAATATAGATAAACTAAGCAGAAGCTGCTGTTACAATGACATAGTAATAAAGTATTCATGTCCACATATACGAAACGCTAGATATGGACAAAAAGGGAGCGCGGGTCGGTAGTGCTACCGCAATGCCCCAACGATCCAGATTTGATCTTGACCCCAGACAGTAAATCTGGGTGGCTCTGGTTTCATCCCAAAAACATACCACTGGCCATTGTAAATTATTCTCTGTTGGAGGAGGGTGGCAGACAAACCAGGGGTGGGCATGTGAGAGAATAAGTTGAAGGGAGATAAGTGGACTGATAGGTGTGCCACGAGGGTTGACATAAATTCGATGGGCTAAATGGTCTCTTCCTGTGCTATATGGAAAAAAAATAGCAAGTGATGTGCCACAGGGATCAATGCTTGGAATGGTATTGTTTGTAATATTCATAAATGACTTGGATGAGCATGTAAGGGATATGATTAGTAGGTTTGAAGTTGTCACAAAAAAATGGTGGAGTTGTAGATAGCGAAGGTTCTTTAAAAATACACCGAGACAGATCAGCTGCAAAGTTGGGCAGAACAATGGCGGGTGCAACTTATTCGAGACAAGTGTGGTTATGCACCCAGTTACCTTCCAAAATGCTTAATATCCACAGGTGCAAAATTACATTTCTTCCCTTTGTCCACTGCGTTTGAGGAAAGCAGTTACACATGCCAGTCCAGAGCACATTGCAAGAATACCCAGAAAGAGCATGTTTTTGATGCCACAGAGCCCATACTATGTTATAAACATCAATATTTATATTGGTTTTATTTGATATGCATAAGGAGTATATGGAAAGGCTGCATGTAACTACATTGGTACTGCTCGGTAAGTACTAAAAGATTCCCACGATTTGTCTGGATCAGCCATTTGAAATACACGAAAATAGCAGTAAGACAAATCCACGTTTCAAGTGCAATTCTGAGCCTCCAGCTACACACCAAATCTATGCATATAAATTGTTTATAACTTTAAAAAAAGTACTCGATCAAACCACCAGACTATTTATTCTCCAGAGGCAACAGAAATGTTTCCAAGTTTGTGATTATTTCAATTTATACAAAGCTTAATAATGTAAAATTTGATTCTAAACCAAAAATCTATTGCCTTTTTTGCGGTTCTCTAATATAGATTTGAATGACTTTACCTTTAATAACTATTACAGTGCCCTCCATAATGTTTGGGACAAAGACCCATCGTTTATTTATTTGCCTCTGTACTCCACAATTGGAGATTTGTAATTAAAAAAATCACATCTGGTGCACATTGTCAGATTTTAATAAAGGGCATTTTTATACATTTTGGTTTCGCCCTGTAGAAATTACAGCAGTGTTTATCCATAGTCCTCCCATTTCAGGGCACCATAATTTGGGACACAGCAATGTCATGTAAATGAAAGCAGTCATGTTTAGTATTTTGTTGCATATCCTTTGCATGCAATGACTCCTTAAAGTCTGCGATTCATGGACATCACCAGTTGCTGGGTGTCTTCTCTGGTGATGCTCAGCCGGGCCTGTATTGCAGCCATCTTTAGTTTATGCTTGTTTTGGGGGGTAGTCCCCTTCAGTTTTCTCTTCAGCATATAAAAGGCACGCTCAATAGGGTTCAGATCGGGTGATTGACTTGGCCACTCAAGAATTGACCATTTTTTAGCTTTGAAAAACTCCGTTGTTGCTTTCGCAGTATGTTTGGGATCATTGTCTTGCTGTAGAATGAACTGCTGGCCAATGAGTTTTGAGGCATTTGTTTGAACTTGAGCAGATAGGATGTGTCTATAAACTTCAGAATTCATTATGCTACTACCATCAATGAAGATACGTGAGCCAGTACCATCAGCAGCCATACAGCCATACATGCCCTGGCTATAACACCCCCACCACCGTGTTTCACAGATGAGGTGGTATGCTTTGGATCTTCGGCGTTCCTTCTCTCCTCCAAACTTTGTTCTTTCCAATGGTTTGCATCTTGCAGTGTAGCCTCTATTTCTGTTCATGAAGTCTCTGTGGACAGTAGTCATAGACAAATCCACACCTGACTCCTGAAGAGTGTTTCTGATCTGTTTGGGGATTTTTTATTATAGAGAGAATTCTTCTGTCATCAGCTGTGGAGGTCTTCCTTGGCCTGCCAGTCCCTTTGCGATTAGTAAGCTCACCAGTGCTCTCTTTCTTCTTCTTCCAAACAGTTGATTTTGGTAAGCCTAAGGTTTGGCTGATGTATTGAGTTTTATTTTTGTTTCTCAGTGTCATAATGGCTTATTTGACCTTCATTGGCACAACTATGGACCTCATTTTCATAAACAGTATTAAAAGTTTCCAAAGGTGATGGAAAGACTGGGGAAAAACTGGGTGCTCAGAGCTCTCTTATACCTGCATTCAGGAGGCATTTAAGCACACCTGAGCAATTACAAACACCCGTGCAGCCATGTCTCCCAAACATTATGGTGCCCTGAAATGGGGGGACTATGTATAAACACAGCTGTAATTTCTACATGGTGAAACCAAAATGTATAAAATTAATAAAATCTGACAATGTGCACTTTAACCACGTGTGTTTTTTTCTATTACAAATTTCAAATTGTGGAGTACAGAGGCATATAAATAAATGATGGGTCTTTGTCCCAAACATTCTGGAGGGCACTGTATCTGCACATAACAAGACAGAGATGCCAAATTTAAAAAAAGTGCCTGCATGTTATCAAATAAGTCCCAGGTGCCCAATTTAAATTCCATGTCACAGCCTAAGTGTAAGGCGATAAAAGAATTACACCTGACATAGTCAGTGGTTTTCACCTAATTCCTTCATTTGAAATTAACCTACTGCACCCAAATCTAAGTTAATTGCAATTTTTTTTCCCCCACTATCACATATTAGTCTCCTGTGACGCTACATTGAAAATATAAACACCAAGTATAGTGTAAAGATTCGGTGAGGCAGGAACGCAAGATAAGATTTTGAGTAACTTATTTAGAATAGTAATATTACTGGCTGATGTGATATTTGAATACAAATATGAAGATTGTGGAGATGCAAAAAGAGCTTAATGTTAAGCACATCGATCTTTGCGTTAAATATGTAAGTTCTGTTGAAATACACATTTAATATGGGTACACAGAGCCTAAAGAGTTAGAAAGAAAAATGACTGCAGAAAAAAAATATTTTGAGCAATGTACATAATTAAACTACATTTCTGAACTTGTAAAGTAGGAACTCAACATGGGAGCAGAAAGGAAACAAATACTCAATAGTGTCACCTAGAGGGAGAACTGAAAATATATGCAAATGCAAACAATTTCTCTAATATTTAAATTTTAATCACAGATTTTATGACAGCCTATGCATTATACAAATTCATTCACATGCAGGGCCACAAGGAATAATGAAAAACCAATGTCATCATCTCTGGGCACGTTATTCCTGCACTCAAGCTTCAGAAAGGATAGGGAAGGAAAACTGAGGCGGAATGCATTACTGACCAAGGAAGATCAAAAATGTCAGCATGTGATGGTCTGAAGGGCCCGTTTCTGTCGTGTGACTCTATTACTCCAAGATATTATATTAATGGATAGAGTGATCATTCTTGAGAGATTAAGGGCAAAATCCAAACAGGGTACAGTAAAGCAAAAAAGGCCAACATAGTACAGGAGATACTCTATGGGTCAGCAAACTGAGAGTGTGAGGAAAAGCAAATATACAGATAGATGTTCAAGAATTGCAGACTGCCAGCACAGAAGGAGTTCAATCGTCCCTAGATTGGATGTGATAATGTTGTTGAGCTGTAATTGGTTTGCAGATTAATGTTACTGCCCAGTGAGGAAGGTGGTACAGCTGGATCTGGCTCCAGTGAATATGGAGGGTAAAGTGGATCAAGTGTCTGTAGAAAAACACTGTGATTAGTATGTTCCAAGAATAAAATTATTGACAGAGACGGCAAGGAACAATCAAAGGTTAACTTTAAGGAATGAAAAGGATTATGGCTTAGAAAAAGAGTAAAACCAAAATTGTTCTGTTGTGATTTACCTGCCACTGGAGTGAACGTTTTAGTACGCTAGCTACATTGTCTCAAGGGTAACGGGACCAAAATCAAATCGCCCCAATGCTATTTGAAACAAGCTAAGATGAAAACAAGCCAATATGAAAAGGATAATGATAGTAGTGGTGGAATGGGAAAGGAGAAAGCCAGAAAGTAACATGAGAAAACTGGCCATTAACATACAGAGTCCAAACCTCCCTTACAAGCAATCTAAATAGTGAGTTTGTAGTAAATGAAAGTGAAGTTGTGGTGTGGGAGGCAAGGAGGTAATTAAGGATCAGAAAATGGGAAATGTGACTCAGTCAAAAAGGGGACAATTGCAGATAATAAAAGAGGTAACACATGTTGTAGGAGAAAAGTAAATTTTGTACTCGAGTCAAAGAAATGCCAGAGCAGGAATGCTAAAAGCAAATAAAAATAGAAAATGCTGGGAACACTCAGCAGATCAGGCAGCAACTGGGCATAGAGAACATTTTGTGTTGGAACCCATCGTCAGTTTGAAGCAGGGTCCCGACCCAAAATGTTGCCTATCCCTGAATGTTACCCGACCCACTGGGTTCGTCTAGCACTTTGCTCAAGTTTTCAGTGCCAGCATTTCATCGTGTCTCGACATTCTTATTCACTTGCCAAATAAGCAAAAGTTTTAAAAATTCGGCAAGCATTTGATAAAATCCCCCAAAAAAGAATGGTTAACAAAACTGAGACAATAGAATTAAAGAATCAGTGGCAACATGGATAAAAAATGGCTCTAAGGACAGAAATTGTTCAGATTAGGGATGGTAGGCCTTAATGCTCCCCTGGCATTAGTGCTAGCATCATGACAATTTGTAAATATCCAGTAATGACTCAAGTGTAAGTATGACGAGTAACATTAAGCTTTACAGATTACAAAAAAACTTGAGAGATGTGGTGGATAGTAGACAAATGGTAATATGCCGTGAAAGAATGTAGATAGACTGGTTGGACTGACGCTGAATTTAATACAGTAGGTGTGAAGTGATACATTTGGCAGAATTAGAACAGACAAATTAGACTAAATGGCAGAGTGCTAAAGAACATGCCTCACAGAAAATCAGTGTAAGTGGTGGAAGGGAGAGGGGAGGGGGAGCTGAAACCATGAACTTACTACATTGAAACAAGTAATAGAAAAGCGGGGAAGGTATGTTGAACTTTGAATTAAGCCACAAATGGAGTTTTATGCCTAATTCAAGTCACTACATTACATAAGGAATTAAAGGTTTAAAGATGGTCATTGAGCTATACTGTATGGAAATAGGCCCTTCAGCGCAATTTGTCCATGCCAACCAAGTTGCCTAATCAAATTAGTCACACTTGCCTGAACTTGGCCCATCTCCCATCCAAACCTTTACTCTTAGTGCACCTGTCCAACTGTCATTCAAATGTCATAATTACCCTTGTACCCTAACAGTTTCCTAAACGATGGGATAGTCCCAGCCTCAACAACCTCCTTTGGCAGTTTGTTCCATAAACCCACCACCCTTTGTGTGAAAAAGTTACCCCTCGGATTCCTATTAAATCTCTTCCCCTTCACTTTGAACTCATGTCCTCTGGTCCTCGATTCCCCTACTCTGGGCAAGAGACTCTGTGCATCTACCCAATCTATTCCTCTCATGATTTTGTACAAAGATCACCCCTCATCCTCTTGCGCTCCATGGAATAAAGACCCAGCCGACTCAACCCAATAGCTCAGACCCTCTAGTCCTGGCAACATCCTCGTAAATCTTTTCTAAACCCTTTCAAGCTTGACAATATCTTTCCTATTACATGGTGCCCAGAACTGAACACAATATTCTAAATGCAGTCTCACCAACGTCTTATACAACTGCAACATGAGAGGAGGAACTACAACTTTCCCTGTATTTTGCCCAAAACTTCTTCCTCAACTAATGATATCCCAATTTGAAGAGGCAGATTCCTGTCTACAACAGTATTTGAACCCTCTACTAAATCGAATGCTACGGTTAAGCCAACAGCACAATCATAAAAAATTTCACACAAATTATTTGCCATGGGGCAATTTCAACATACATTTTTGTTTTAGTCAAATGCTACTTTGGAAAGTCATTTATTTATTTGGTATCACTACTTTAGTGCTCCTATCAGAAGGTTTATGCAAAGAGAAAAGGTAAAGTGGCAGAAATTCTTTCTTGACAGGATTTTGGTAAGGATTATGCATAACAATTTATTTGTACATTGCTGCTTTATTTCAATAAGATGTTTTGTTACATCGGATTGGATTTTACTTGGTTCCAATTGCATTTCTAAAGCCGTTTCCTCCCACATACTACAAAGCTAATTTGTTTTTGATACAATGATAAACATTAGAGATAAGCAAGAGGGATTTGTTTTTCTTGGCTATATTTTACTGAAAGATTATGGAACAGCAGAAATGGCCAGCTCGGATACAGACAAAAGTTAGTTACTATAATTTGCATAATTCAATACGAGGTGTGGTTCCTCAAGCTTATTTGGGGCAAGATTTCTTCAGTGCAGGAAGCCACTGGCGGGCAGGTCAACGTGGAATTGAAGTGCAGAATTAAAGTGCCAAACAAGAGGGGTTGATGCTGTGCCGCTGTGGACTGAATGCATGTGCTCAACAAACTGGTCACCTAATCCACATTTGGTTTCTCCAATATAACGGCTAAATTGCGAACATTGAACATAATACGCTACATATTACGCAGTTGGCTCCGAACACCTCTGCAGCACGAATTATGCTTAAAGAAATTATTTTCCAACTGAATCATCCAATATTTATTAACTAGAAATATAAGGGAATCAGATCATCAATTTGTCTCAACCGGGATCATTTTCGTTGTTAATACAAGTTGAGTAAATGTGTGTTCAAAATGCACATTGCAACATCAGCAAATAATCAAAAACTGACAGATTTCTGCTTTACTAGGAGGTACAGTGTTTCAGATCAGCCATTAAAGGGCATGTCCCAGTTAACCAATTTTTAAGGCGACTGCCAAAGTCATGGCAGATCGCCAAAATTTTCTTTTACCCTACGACAATGACCACGGCAATGCCGAGTCAGGTCGATACAAGTTACTTTTTTTGTGAAACTAGCACCTGGCTAAGAGATTACACCGTCTTTGGAAACATCGCAAAATTCCCACGCTTACCTGACCGTCAAACTGTTGCCTCCAATCTACCTGTCAAATGTCCTGACGGTAAATAAATTGGTTAAACAAAACTATCTTCTGGTATCTTCAAATGCCTTTTCTTAATTTAATATTACGTGCTTCTAAATGCATCTGCGACAACGTAGCAAACCTGGGGACAGCATGCGACAGCGCCCGCAATAAGCTACGATATCTGTCGACAAGCCAGCTGTCGCCGAGAAATTTCTATCTGGAAAATATTTCCGCGACACGCCAAGATCCGCTACGATTCATTGAAGACTCCTCACGATCATGCCCGCGACACCTCGGCGAACGTTCGGCGACAGCCTAGTCGCCGGCAGTCGCCTTAAAATCGCCTAAGTGGGACAGGCCCTTAAAGCACAACTCACATCTTCCAAACACTAACTCTCTTTCAATAGGGGCAGAGGTTGAAACAAACACAGTATTCTTCAAAGTGCCATGTCATCTCCCTGGTGCAGTAACCAATATTTCTCTCAATCAACACCAAAGTACATTAGGTTGTTTCTTGTTTGAGAGATCGTACTGTGCTAAAATGCCAATAAAACAACATGAAGCTTCCACAGGAACATTTAGGTATATAATAGCTTTTGGAAATAAAATATGTTGAATAGCTGTAAAGGTTGTGCAAGTAGAGAGACGAAAAGATCTCCCGGTGGCTCAGCACTTCAACTCCCCCTCCCATTCCCAATCTGACCTTTCTGTCCTCCATTGTCAGAGGCCCAGCGCAAATTGGAGGAACAGCACCTCATATTTTGCTTGGGTAATTTACACCGCAGCGGTATGAAGATTGACTTCTCGAACTTCAGATGGCCCTTGCTTTCCCTCTCTATCTCGACCCCCTTCCCAATTCTCCCACCAGTCTTACTGTCTCCGACTGCATTCTATCTTTGTCCCACCCCCTCCCCTGACATCAGTCTGAAGAAGGGTCTCGACCCGATACGTCACCCATTCCTTCTCTCCCAAGATGCTGCCTGACCCACTTTGCTCCAGCATTGTGTCTACCTTCGACAAAAATCACAGCTACACTTATACAACCTTTCCAGCTATTTCTCACTTCTTACTGCATTATCATTTGCTGACACATTGCACCTTCATCCCTTTGTCTCTCCTACCCTTCATCCCTTTGTCTCTCCTACCCTCCCCCAACCATCCTGCCACAGGATTTCCACTTTTTTTCTTTTTACCTCTTCCCATCGTTCTTTATACTTTGAAATTGGACAGCGGGATGTCTCAGTTGTAAGGCAGCTGAAACAGGCAAATTGAAGTGTTTTTTTAAGTGAGCATTGCTTATCACACTGGAAGTATCCAATCACTGCCCTGGCCTCGTCCTAATTTGCTAAAACAGACTGCCATGCCATGTCTGCAGTCTACTGATCCTCAACCCCATAAACCTCCCTGAAACCACCCACTTCCCAACATAATAATGGGGCCATCTCGACAGACTGTACAGATTATACAGCTGTTGTAGCTTCAGCTGATGATTGAATTATTGATTAGTTCCAGCAAAACAAATAACTAGTGTTTTCCTCATGCAATGCCAAAATGTAGGCAGCACAGCTGCATCAATAAATTCATGCTGAGAACAATCTTTTTAAAAATCTGAGAGATGGTCAAAAACAGACAGGTGCAAGAGTATGGATCCCATGTGCACTGCCAAAAAGTAGTTAGACTCCCATGAGTTCCATGACTCAGAACAATATTCTCCATACTCGTATTGGGTCAGGGTGCCAACTCCCGTTGTACCTGATTCAGATGTAACCCTCTTCACTAGTCATGTTTCCAGAAATCAGGATCTCCTGTTGCATACTCCACTACTCCGATGCTCTTTCGACTTCCTCATTCACAGACCACAGTCTGTTTGAATTGGCAGCATTACCTCTTCCTCATTAACAATCAGTATGGGAGCACCTCAAGGCTGTGTGCTCAGCCCCCTGCTCTACTCATGACTGTGTAGCCGAACACAGTGCGAACTCCATCTTCTAGTTCGCCGACGACACCACCGTTGTTGGACGAATTACAGATGGTGATGAGTCAGAGTATAGAAGTGAGATCGACCGATTGACCAAATGGTGCCAACACAACAACCTCAATATCAGTAAAACCAATGAACTGATTGTGGACTTTGGAAGAGGAAGGATGAGGACCTACAATCCTGTTTATATCAACGGGATGATGGTAGAGAGTCAAAAACTTCAAATTCCTGGGCGTGCATATTTCCGAAGATCTTTCCTGGACCCAGCACACTGATGCAATTATAAATAAAGCACATCAATGCCTCTATTTCCTGAGAACATTACAGAGATTCAGTACGTCAGAGAGGATTCTCTTGAACTTCTACAGGTGTACAGTAGAGAGCATATTGACTGGTTGCATCACGGCCTGGTTCGGCAACTTGAACATCCAGGAGTGGAAAAGACTGCAAAAAGCTGTGAACACTGCCCAGTCCATCACCGGCTCTGACTTCCCCACCATCGAAGGGATTTACCAGAGTCGCTGCCTCAAAAAGGCAGCCAGCACCATCAGAGACCCACACCATCCTGGCCATGCTCTCATTTCACCCCTGCCATCGGGAAGAAGGTACAGGAGCCTGAAAATGGTAATGTCCAGGTTCAGGAACAGCTTCTTCCCTACAGCCAGCAGGCTATTAAACCCTACAACCTCAAATAAGCTCTGAACTTCAATAGACTATTATTATTATTATTGCACTACTGTTTAGTGTGTGTGTGTGTGTGTGTGTGTGTGTGTGTGTGTGTGTGTGTGTGTGTGTGTGTGTGTGTGTGTGTGTGTGTGTGTGTGTGTGTGTGTGTGTGTGTGTATACACACTGAACTTTCAGTTTTTACTATGTTTACATATTCAGTTGTGCTGCAGCAAGTAAGAATTTCATTGTTCTATCTGGGACAATAAAACACTCTTGACTGGACTCTTTCCAGGTACTTTCCAATCTGAAACACGAAAATTCACAAACACATGACCTGTCCAATTATATCAAATCTTCCGAGATCTCTTCCTGCGCATCTGAAGTCTTTCCTTGGTTTTTGACAGCGCATCATCTTTTCTAACCCGCGATTTCTTAGAGATCAAAGACCTCCCGTAATAAGATGAGATCCCCAAAACATCGCTAGTGATCGTAAATCCCAGTCAATAATAATATTAGTTTAAGAAGCCCCTTGAGATCCTGCTCCAAATAAATTCCTAAGTGCTCAGTAACCAAATCAAGTCTCTTTTAAGATCTGAAGCTTCCATTCACTGGGCCTTCCAAGAGCAGCCCCTCATCATCCACCCTAAAGCATTGCCAGACACATATTACCATTCTGTAGTCATCAGTATCATCTTCCCAACCCAAACCTTTAAGCTTTCCCCATCCCCAAAAAGATGTATCCCTTCAGCATAATCCAGGATAATGCAATTCTTGCATTCAGCTGCTGGACAGCTTAATGAAGATGGAGATATAAGAAAATAACTGCAGATGCTGGTACAAATCGATTTATTCACAAAATGCTGGAGTAACTCAGCAGGTCAGGCAGCATCTCGGGAGAGAAGGAATGGGTGACGGTTCGGGTCGAGACCCTTCTTCAGACTGATGTCGGGGGTGGGACAAAGGAAGGATATAGGTGGAGACAGGAAGATAGAGGGAGATCTGGGAAGGAGGAGGGGAAGGGAGGGACAGAGGAGCTATCTGAAGTTGGAGAAGTCGACGTTCATACCACCGGGCCGCAAACTGCCCAGGCGAAATATGAGGTGCTGCTCCTCCAATTTCCGGCGGGCCTCACTATGGCACTGGAGGAGGCCCATGACAGAGAGGTCAGACTGGGAATGGGAGGGGGAGTTAAAGTGCTGGGCCACCGGGGGATCAGTTGCGTTAATGCGGACCGAGCGCAGGTGTTCAGCGAAGCGATCGCCGAGCCTGCGCTTGGTTTCGCCGATATAGATAAGTTGACATCTAGAGCAGCGGATGCAATAGATGAGGTTGGAGGAGGTGCAGGTGAACCTCTGTCTCACCTGGAAAGAATGTTTGGGTCCTTTGATGGAGTTGAGGGGGGAGGTAAAGGGACAGGTGTTGCATCTCGTGCGGTTGCAAGGGAAAGTGCCCGGGGTTAGGGTGGTTTGGGTAGGAAGGGACGAGTGGACCAGAGAGTTGCGGAGGGAACGGTCTCTGCGGAACGCAGAGAGGGGAGGGGATGGGAAGATATGGCCAGTGGTGGGGTCCTGTTGTAGGTGACGGAAATGTTGGTGGATAATATGTTGGATCCGCTGGCTGTTGGGGGGGGGAAGGTGAGAACGAGGGGGATCCTGTCCTTGTTGCGAGTGTGGGGATGGGGAGCAAGAGCGGAGCTGCGGGATGTAGAAGAGACCCTAGTGAGAGCCTCATCTATAATGGAGGAGGGGAAGCCCCGTTTTCTGAAAAACGAGGACATCTCGGAAGCCCTAGTGTGAAACACCTCATCCCGGGCGCAGATGCGGCGTAGACGGAGGAATTGGGAGTAGGGGATAGACTTTTTGCAGGGGACCGGGTGGGAAGAAGTGTAGTCCAGATAGCTGTGCGAGTCGGTGGGCTTGTAATAAATGTCCGTCACTAGTTTTTCTCCTGTGATGGAGATGGTGAGGTCCAGAAACGGGAGGGAGATGTCAGAGATAGTCCAGGTATATTTAAGGGCAGGATGGAAATTGGAGGTGAAGTGTATAAAGTCAGTGAGTTCTGCATGGGTGTAAGAGGTAGCACCAATGCAGTCGTCGATGTAGCGGAGGTAGAGTTCGGGGATGGGGCCAGTGTACGTCTGGAACAGCGGATCCAACATATTATCCACCAACATTTCCGTCACCTACAACAGGACCCCACCACTGGCCATATCTTCCCATCCCCTCCCCTCTCTGCGTTCCGCAGAGACCGTTCCCTCCGCAACTCCCTGGTCCACTCGTCCCTTCCTACCCAAACCACCCTAACCCCGGGCACTTTCCCTTGCAACCGCACGAGATGCAACACCTGTCCCTTTACCTCCCCCCTCAACTCCATCAAAGGACCCAAACATTCTTTCCAGGTGAGACAGAGGTTCACCTGCACCTCCTCCAACCTCATCTATTGCATCCGCTGCTCTAGATGTCAACTTATCTATATCGGCGAAACCAAGCGCAGGCTCGGCGTTCGCTTCGCTGAACACCTGCGCTCGGTCCGCATTAACGCAACTGATCTCCCGGTGGCCCAGCACTTTAACTCCCCCTCCCATTCCCAGTCTGACCTCTCTGTCATGGGCCTCCTCCAGTGCCATAGTGAGGCCCGCCGGAAATTGGAGGAGCAGCACCTCATATTTCGCCTGGGCAGTTTGCGGCCCGGTGGTATGAACGTCGACTTCTCCAACTTCAGATAGCTCCTCTGTCCCTCCCTTCCCCTCCTCCTTCCCAGATCTCCCTCTATCTTCCTGTCTCCACCTATATCCTTCCTTTGTCCCACCCCCGACATCAGTCTGAAGAAGGGTCTCGACCCGAAACATCACCCCTTCCTTCTCTCCCGAGATGCTGCCTGACCTGCTGAGTTACTCCAGCATTTTGTGAATTAATGAAGATGGAATTGGAATAGGAACGGATCGTAACAATGTTCTGCAAATATACTCAAGACGCATGTGAATTGGTGGTGATGATGGGAGGTAGGGGGTTACAGGTATTTGGAAGAGAAATTAAGCCTGCCGGTTTGTAAATAATGAGGCAAACGGCAGACCAGGTTGGAAAGAACAGAGACAGACTACAGTGTTCAATCTTTAAAAAATAAAATACACTGCAATATAGTTCCCCAATTACAAGAAACTGTTGCTGTCCATCTCTCATCCAAAATGTATGAAGTTGGTTGTGACAGAACTACCATGGACAAAAAAACTCCAATGTTAACTAACAACCCTTTTGTAGAAAAATAAAGCAGGCTTCCCTCACCTAACTAGAATCTAAACAATTTAGAATAAAAATTCCTACAGACTTCCAAGTAAACAATTCCTATTATTTTTGATTTTCTTTACTAATCTTGTGCTCAACCTTGTTCTGTGAAAAACTCAATAAAAAAGTGATTACTATAATCGATGATTTTTCACAGTGCATAATTTGCATTGGTTTTGTAAAGATTGTCTCAGGCAGTGAAAATAAATTCCTGGAACTTAAGAACTGTCTGGCATCCTTTGATGTTCTACCATGCCTGTCTGGAATTAATTAACAATAAGGTGCATTGTTATATTATAGATCTCTGTCAGTAATATGAAGCCACACAAAGAAGGGCTGAGAGATGAGAAATGTGATGTTACAAAATGACTTAATACAAAATGATTTATTAATGGAGAAAGCTTACCACACATATCAGAAATGTAATTTTAGAGAAAAAGTCCTAGTGCGATGACCATCTTATTACCCTATCACACAAAGGTTAAATTTATATCACATTAATTTTTCGCTAGCTTTTAAGCACATCGCATTGCTGTCCTAAAACAGCAAGTTTGGGAAGGCTGCATTAAAACGAGATGGATTGCACACGTGAGGAAGATTTGAGCATGATTGTGTGCCACCATGCAGGAACAGCTGAAATTCTTCCACTAATTATCTCCGACCAATCTTAATTATTAATTCAGAATCAATTTTAGAATTAAATATCTAACCTATTGAACCTCAAAAATCAAACTTCTCTTGCATCAATGACGTGGAATACAACAATACCTTGGATCCTGCTACCTCCACCCAAGCAACCAGCAACTCAATAGTGTGATTTACAATGCAGGACAGTACAGCATTGGAATATGCCCTTTAGCCCACTAAGTCTACGCTGACCAGGATGCCAACATAGTTAATGCCATCTGACTACACATGTTCCTCTGTTCCCCGCCTGCTCATATCTCTATCCCAATGCCAGTTAAACATTGCAATGCATCTGTTTCGACCACTTCCCCTGGCTCGTGTTCCAGGGACCTATCATTCACCATGTAAAAATAAGTGACTCTCAAACACTCTTTAAAGATTCCCCCCCTCACATTTGACATTTCCACTCTGACCCAAAGACACCAACTATCTGCCCCATCGATACTTAGATATTTTTGAAAAATAGGTGCTTTATCATAATACAATGTTTAAATGTTAAAACTTTAGATATTTATTATATCTCAGTTCAGTAAATCAGATAACTCTTCTAATATTTAATATATCAATTATTCCACATTCACATTTTAAAATTAGCCCAAAAAAAACATTTTTTGTATCTGTTAACTGCACTCACATTTACAATACAATACAATACAATACAATATATCTTTATTGTCATTGTACCCAGGGGTACAACGAGATTGGGAATGCACCTCCCATACGATGCAATAATTTAAGTAATTTAGACAGCAGCAACCCAACGAAACGAAACAGTTGTAACAGTTTTGGACAGGGTAAAGTGCAAGTTGATCTATGCGTTATCATCATATCATATATATACAGCCGGAAACAGGCCTTTTCGGCCCACCAAGTCCGTGCCGCCCAGCGATCCCCGTACATTAACACTATCCAGACATCCACATCTGCGCCAGGTGTGACGAGATGGGGCTCCTAAGGGACCGTATTATGAACCTGGAGCGGCAGATTGATGACCTCCGTCTGATCAGGGAGAGTGAGGAGGTTATAGATAGGAGTTACAGGGAGGTGGTCACTCCTAGACCACGGGAGGTAGACAAGTGGGTCACTGTTAGGGGGGGCAAGGAACAGAGGCAGGGACTAGGGAGTACCCCGGTGGCTGTACCCCTTGGAAATAAGTACTCCTGTTTAAGTACTGTTGGGGGGGACAGCCTACCTGGGGGCAACGACGGTGCCCGGGCCTCTGGCAAGGAGTCCGGCCCTGTTGCTCAGAAGGGTAGGGAAAGGAAGAGGAGAGCAGTAGTAATAGGGGACTCTATAGTGAGGGGGTCAGATAGGCGTTTCTGTGGACGCAGTCGGGAGACCCAGATGGTGGTTTGCCTCCCTGGTGCCGGTGTCCGGGATGTGTCTGAGCGTGTCCAGGATATCCTGAAAGGGGAGGGAGAGGAGCCAGAGGTCGTGGTACATATAGGTACCAACAATATAGGTAGGATAAGGGAAGAGGTCCTGAAAGGAGAATTCAGGGGGCTAGGAAGAGAGTTAAAAAAAAGGACTTCCAAAGTAATAATCTCAGGCTTACTGCCTGTGCCACGCGATAGTGAGAATAGGAATGGAGTGAGGTGGAGGATAAATACGTGGCTGAGGAACTGGTGCAGGGAGCAGGGTTTCAAGTTTCTGGATCATTGGGACCTCTTCTGGGGGAAGTATGACCTGTACAAAAAGGACGGGTTGCATCTGAGCCCGAGGGGAACCAATATCCTGGCGGGGAGATTTGCTAAAATTACTGCGGAGACTTTAAACTAGTACGGTTGGGGGGAGGGACTCAAACACAGATAGCTAATAGGCAGTGTGTGAGGCAGGAGGCAGAAAAGGGAAACACTCAGACCCAATATGTAGGAGAGAAAGAAGGGAAAAGAAATAAACTGAGAATAAGAAATGATGGGTCCCTTAAATGTGTATATTTTAATGCTAGGAGCATTGTAAGAAAGGTGGATGAGCTTAGAGCCTGGATTGACATCTGGAAGTATGATGTTGTGGCGATCAGTGAAACATGGTTGCAGGAGGGTTGCGATTGGCAATTAAATATTCCAGGATTTCATTGTTTCAGATGTGATAGAATTGGAGGGGCAAGAGGTGGGGGTGTTGCATTGCTTGTCAGGGAGGATATCACAGCAGTGCTTTGGCAGGACAGACTAGAAGGCTCGATTAAGGAGGCTGTTTGGGTGGAACTCAGAAATGAGAAAGGTTTAGCAACACTTATAGGGGTGTATTATAGACCGCCAAATAGGGAACGAGAATTGGAAGAGCAAATATGTAAGGAGATAGCAGATATTAGTAGTAAGCACAGAGTGGTGATTGTGGGTGATTTCAATTTTCCGTATATAGACTGGGAATCACATTCTGTTAAAGGGCTGGATGGTTTGGAGTTTGTAAAATGTGTGCAGGATAGTTTTTTGCAGCAATACGTAGAGGTGCCTACCAGAGAAGGGGCAGTGTTGGACCTCCTGTTAGGAAATGAGATGGGTCAGGTGACGGAGGTATGTGTTGAGGAGCACTTTGGGTCTAGTGATCATAATGCCATTAGTTTCAATATCATTATGGAGAAGGTCAAATCTGGACCAAGGGTTGAGATTTTGGATTGGAGAAAGGCTAATTTTGAGGAGATGAGAAAGGATTTAAAAGGAGTGAAATGGAAATTGTTGTTTTATGAAAAGGATATAATAGAGAAATGGAGGATATTTAAAGGTGACATTTTGAGAGTACAGAGTCTTTATGTCCCTGTTCGGTGGAAAGGAAAGAATAATAATTTGAAAGAGCCGTGGTTTTCCAGGGAAATTGGACACTTGGTTCGGAAAAAGAGGGAGATATACAATAAATATAAGCGGCAGGGAGTAAATGAGGTTCTTGAGGAATATAAAGAATGTAAAAGGAATCTTAAAAAGGAAATTAGAAAAGCGAAAAAAAGATATGAGGCTGCTTTGGCAAGTAATGTAAAAGTAAACCCCAAGGGGTTCTACAGATATGTCAATAGCAAAAGGATAGTGAGGGATAAAATTGGTCCATTAGAGAGTCAGAGTGGACAGCTATGTGCTGAGCCGGAAGAAATGGGGGAGATATTAAACAATTTCTTTTCTTCAGTATTTACCGAGGAGAAGGATATTGAATTATGTGAGGTAAGCGAAACAAGTAGAGTAGTGATGGAAATTAGGAGGATTAAAGAAGAGGAGGTACGGACACTTTTGAAGAATATAAAAGTGGATAAGTCTCCAGGTCCTGATAGGATATTCCCTAGGACATTGAGGGAAGTTAGTGCAGAAATAGCAGGGGCTATGACGGAAATATTTCAAACGTCATTAGAAACAGGGATGGTGCCGGAAGATTGGCGCATTGCGCATGTTGTGCCTTTGTTTAAAAAAGGTTCTAAAAGTAAACCTAGCAATTATAGACCTATTAGTTTGACGTCTGTGGTGGGAAAATTAATGGAAAAGATACTTAGGGACAATATATATAATTATTTGGATAATCAAGGCCTGATTAGAAACAGTCAACATGGATTTGTGCCTGGAAGGTCATGTTTGACTAATCTTCTTGAATTTTTTGAAGAGGTTACCAGGGAAATTGATAAGGGCAAGGCTGTGGATGTTGTCTATATGGACTTAAGAAAGGCATTTGACAAGGTTCCACATGGAAGGTGATTAAGAAGGTTAAATCGTTGGGTATTAATAGTGAGGTTGCAAGATGGATTCAACAATGGCTGAATGGGAGATACCAGAGGGTAACGGTTGACAATTGTATGTCAGGTTGGAGGCCAGTGTCTAGTGGAGTGCCCCAAGGATCTGTGTTGGGTCCACTGTTGTTTGTCATTTACATTAATGATCTGGATGATGGTGTGGCAAATTGGATTAGTAAATATGCAGATGATACTAAGATAGGTGGAGTAGTTGATAGTGAGGTAGATTTTCAAAGTCTACAGAGAGACTTGGGCCTTTTGGAAGGGTGGGCTGAAAGATGGCAGATGGAGTTTAATGCTGATAAGTGTGAGGTGCTGCATTTTGGTAGGACAAATCAAAATAGGACGTACAGGGTAAATGGTAGGGAATTGAGGAATGCAGTGGAACAGAGGGATCTGGGAATAACTGTGCATTGTTCCCTGAAGGTGGAATCTCATGTGGATAGGGTGGTGAAGAAGGCGTTTGGTATGCTTGCCTTTATAAATCAGAGCATCGAGTATAGAAGTTGGGATGTAATGTTGAAATTGTACAGGGCATTGGTGAGGCCGAATCTGGAGTATGGTGTGCAGTTCTGGTCGCCAAATTATAGGAAGGATGTCGACAAAATGGAGAGGGTACAGAGGAGATTTACTAGAATGTTGCCTGGGTTTCAGCACTTAGGCTACAGAGAGAGGTTGAACAGGTTGGGTCTTTATTCTTTGGAGCGTAGAAGGTTGAGGGGGGACTTGATAGAGGTTTTTAAAATTTTGAGAGGGACGGACAGAGTTGACGTGGGTAGGCTTTTCCCTTTGAGAGTGGGGAAGATTCCAACAAGGGGACATAGCTTCAGAATTGAGGGACAAAGGTCTAGGGGTAACATGAGGGGAACTTCTTTACTCAGAGGGTTGTGGCTGTATGGAATGGGCTTCCGGTGGAAGTGGTGGAGGCTGGCTCGATTTTATTATTTAAGAGTAAATTGGATAGGTATATGGATAGGAGGGGATTGGAGGGTTATGGTCTGAGTGCAGGTAGATGAGACTAGGTCAGGGAGAATGGTCGGCGTGGACTGGTAGGGCCGGACAGGCCTGTTTCCATGCTGTAGTTGTTATATATGTTATGTATGTTATATATCCTACACCCACTAGGGACAATTTTTACATTTTGACCATCCGGCTCAGCAGGACCGGTTCATAGCAGCTATGGCCCTGGGGATGAAGCTGTTCCTGAGTCTGGAGGTGCGGGCGTAGAAGGCCTTGTATCGTCTGCCCGATTATACATTATTTAAAAACTGGAACCAATTGCCTGCAGTTTTTGCATTTTAAAATGCGCATATTCTCCATCTTAAGGAAATGTAGTGTTGTTCCGCATGTTGGAGATCCGAATCCAACAAAAAACAGACTCATACACTAGTGCTAGTTTTGTAAAATAGGATTGGTGGCATGATTGTGAACTATCTTTTTTCAACTATTTGTTGCCTTGCAGGGCACAAAGCTAGCTCACAAATTGTATTCCAAAGTAGCTCACAAACTAAACTGTGCACACCTCAGAAGTAACGTTACAATATATTGCAAGCTCAATAACATTATGAGCAAAGAGACAATTGTGATCCAAAATGTACAATTGCAGCACTCAACATCTAAAAACAAAGAATATTTTGAAAAGCTAAGAATTTAATCTTTAAAATTAGTGCAGCATATAAAGAAATTTGGAAAGTTGTTAATCCAATTAGTTATGCATCCACACTTCTCTAGTATACTAAAGTTCACCAATTCCTAGATTAAGGATTTCAAAACATTCCAATGTACATAAAAAGTCTTCAAGCCAAGCCTTAAAATGTAAGAAATCATTATTCATATCAAAACAGAAGCTATAATCACCTTAACTAGATAATTCATTACATGTCAGTGCTTTATTTCACAAACATTTGTTCTTTAAAAGTCTCTTTAATAGCCATGAAATTTAGACTGGTCACACTAAAGCTGCTTTACATGAGATTATGAGCTCCAAAGGAGATACGGTATTTTATATATATAAATAATGAAAATCAAAAGATGACTATAGAGACATAAACAAAGCTATTCAATTGAAATCTCCTTCATGCACAAGTATGTTCTATAACTGTTAAATGTTATGTAAATTTTCTAAATGCAATCCACTGCTCATTCTATGTAACTAATGAAAGAATCGCTGTTAGGCTGAATAAATACTCTAAATGAATATTTCATTACTCCTAGAGTTCTATAGCTCTTTGTCCGATGAACCAGAGAATCCCCACCATATTTCATTTCATTTGTGAACGTTGCTTAAATTTACTGTAAATATCCAGCCACACTCATGAAATCATCTACCATCTTTCCGACGGCGGCACGGTAGCGCAGCGGTAGAGTTGCTGCTTTACAGCGAATGCAGCGCCGGAGACTCAGGTTCGATCCTGACTACGGGTGCTGCACTGTAAGGAGTTTGTACGTTCTCCCCGTGACCTGCGTGGGTTTACTCCGAGATCTTCGGTTTCCTCCCACACTCCAAAGACGTACAGGTATGTAGGTTAATTGGCTGGGTAAATGTAAAACATTGTCCCTAGTGGGTGTAGGATAGTGTTAATGTACGGGGATCACTGGGCGGCACGGACTTGGAGGGCCGAAAAGGCCTGTTTCCGGCTGTATATATATGATATGATATGATGACTATCAATATATGTTGCCTATACCATTACATCACAGCATCTAGAATGTCAAAAATCACAGAAAGTAAATATTAGCTGATTTTTCCCTGCAATTTAAGACAACAGAAGGCATCAAGTTGTTACCTTCCACATTCTTTCAATGAAGTCACTATTATGATAAACTAGACCAAGTGGACCCGTTGGGCCCAAACCACTCCTGCATTGGTGCAGCACCCTCTCTTCCCCCTCTTCCCCCCCTTCCTCCCTCCCTCCCCCTCCCCCCCACTCCACCCCCCTTTTCCTCCCTCCCCAGGAGATAGATTTAAACTTTAAAATGTGAATAATTTTGTTAATATAACACCGATTTCAATAAAACTTCTTCCATTAGCACCAAAGGGACGACGGTGAGTAAGGTGGGCCTAAAATTATCACGCTATCGTGTACCGTTTTGGCTGTAGTTCAGGAACAAACAAACAAGAGTTTTAGTATATAGATGATAGCAAATTAACAAGGAAATCATGAAATATTCATGATTTTTTTTTCAAATTCATAAGCAGGATATATGCATTGCCACTAAAGTTGGCATTTAATGGCCATACCAGCCTTGATGCCAAGAGAGTATAGTGAGTTGTTGGCACTCTTGCTAACATGACCCATCATTCTGTAGTTGACAGGACTGACAGAAGTAAATTGCTGGATTGGATTTATCCCTTGTGTGGACAGGACAGGACACACCCGAGCGATTTTTCAAGATGTCTTACAAATCATCATGCTTGAACTATACTAGAACAGCTTAACTTGAGGTGTGTTTAATTCTTGAGGTCCATTTTTAACACTTCAATAAGTGTGTTATCAGGACACATTGCCGTCCCCTTACCCAAAGCATTCAGTCGTTTTTGGATAATTAGCTAAAGACTAGCTATGGTTAGGCTGGGCATGTCACGAGGCAACTGAGATAAATCACCAACTCTAAGCTAACCGAAGATGGTTGCCTTGACTTTGACACTCTCATTCTGGATGCTCTATTATTGACGATGGGTATATTCATAGAGCCTTTTTTATTCAAGGGATGTGGGCTTTGCAGACTGAGCCAGCGTTTGATAGCTCTTTTCAAAATGTTTTCGAGAAGATGGTGGTGAGTTGCCGCCTTAATGCACTGGAGTTCTTGAGATGTGGGTACAGCAAAATGCTGTTAGGGAGGGAGTTCCAGGAGTTTAACCCAGTAGTTAACTGCCTTCCACCACCCACAACCAGTTGACATGGTAGAACTGCACTTTTATATGATGGGCTCTTGGCGAAATGTCTTCCGTTTTGCCTATAGCATGGTACTTCTGCTCTTCGATATTCATGTGGTCCTGAACATGGCTGCAACTGGAATGTTCAACTACATTTTTGCAAGGTGAGACCTATTGGAAGCAAATTCTGGAGTGAGTAATGTGTTGAACTATGAGGTTATGGAAACACAAGAGACTGTAGATGCTGGAAATCAGAGGGGGGAAATCTAGCTGTTGGAGGAACTCAGGAGGTCAAGGATCATCTGTGGAGGGAAATGAACAGTCTTCATTTCAAAGATAGACAAAATGTTGGAGTAATTCAGTAGGTCAGGCAGCATCTCTGGAGGAAAAGGATATGTGACATTTCGGGCCAGGACCCTTCTTCAAACTCTTCAGTCTTCATTTCAAGTTGTGACCATTTGGTCTTAGTAGAGGGGAAATACGAAGAGTTGAGAGGGAGGGATGGGGTGAGAACTGGCAAGCAATTGGTGGATACAGGTGAGGAATACAATTAAGCCACTGAACAGCCATGATATATCATTGACATCCATGCCACTTATCACACTGGTAGAGCCACACAGTACAATAGAGACTATAAATAAAGGAATCTTGAACAAAAAATGGAGTGCTGAAAGAACTCAGCAAGTCAGCAAAAGGAACAAGTTGACATTTTGGGTCATATGACCTTGCATCTGGACAGCACGATGGAGGATGTTTTCAATGGGAGATGAGACTATCTCTCTCAAGACTGTAAGGTGGTCACTCTACTAAAACTGTCCCAGAATCTGGGAAGGGGATGCGATCTATTAACTTTCTCCCACATGTAGGGTGTTGAATCAGCAGCTGCCATCCTCACAATCTTTGCGCTTCCAAGTGAATGGCCGATTGCCGATTTAGTCATTAAGTCACTGCCTCGTCTATATTTGATTGAACTTGCCTCTGTCATGTCTGAACCCGGTGCCCAAGACCAACAAGTTTATTGCATCCTGTCATTAGAGGACACGACACCACTGCTGTGGGTCCTTTGTCTGCAGCTGGGTGAAAATGTCAAATTCCTTTCTCAAAAAAGCCACTTGTGACCCAGTGGAGGTTTCACAACAATCGGATGGTTTCACCGGCATTATTATTGCTCCTGGCTTAGTATTCCAGATTCTTTAATTAACTAGATTTAAATTCTCCAGCTGCTTTGGCAGAATCTGATCACATCATGTTCCTGGAATACTTACTTATCCAACAACACATTTACAATGATACCATTCTTTAAAATACATCAAAATAATAATAAGATGGAAACTTAGAACATGTTTGTCTGTCAATTGCTGCCACTGCAAAGCAAGGATGAATTTTTCTTCTTCTAACCTGTCAAGGGTGAATTCGGTCTCTGTTATAAAGTAATGTACCTATTTAGAATTTAGGCCAGCTATTCAATTTTTCAAATTACAGCTAATGTCATAGCTTTCAGTTATAAAACACAAAAGAGGCCCTTTGGCCCAATTCATCAATGCCGACCAAGATACCACATCTGAGTTCATCCTATTTGCCCAAGCCTGACCCATAAATCTTTTCTATCCATTAACCTGTTAAAATGTTTTTTAAAATATCATTACTGTACCTGCCTCAACTACTTCCACTGGACACTCGATCTATCCACCACAAAATTGCCCCTTGGGGTCCCATTAATTCATTCCCCTCTCACTTAAACCTATGCTCTCTAGTTCCTGATTCCCCCATCTTGGGGAAATGACTGTATTCACCCCATCTATTATTCCCTACATGATTATATACATCTCTGTAAGATCATCCTTCAGCCTCCTGCACTCCAAGAAATTAAGCCTGCCCAACCTCTCCCAATAGCTCAGACCCTCCAGTCCTGGCAACACCTCGTAAATCATCTCTGCACACTTTACAACTCAATGGCATCTTTCTTGTAAGCAGGATGAGCAAAATTGCCCTTTCTGCATCTCTCTTTTCCAGATTTTTCTCCTCTATTCTATGAAGCTGAAAAGGATCCCAACCCAAAATGACATCTGCCTATTTCCTCCTGCCTGATCCACCAAATGCTTCCAGCAGTTTGATTTTTGCACAATACTCCGTGCGGCCTCACTAACATCTTGTACAACAGTAACATAATGGCCCAACTTTTAAATTCAATTCCTTGACTAACAAAGGCCAGTGTGCGAAAAGCCTTCATTACCTTTTTTACCTGTGACACCACCTTCAAGGAATTATGTACAAGTACTTTAAGATCACTCTGTCAGGGCTCTACCATTCAGGTCTTGCCCTGGTTTGACTTCTCAAAATGCAGCACCTCACACTTCTCTGAATTAAACTCAGATTGGCATTCCACAGTCCACTTGCCCAGCAGATCAAGATCCTGCTGCAATTCTTGATAATCATTTTCACTGTCTACAATAGCACCTATTTTAGTGTAATCTACACTTACTAATCATGCCTTGTACATTCTCATCCAAATTACTGATGTAGATGACAAACAGTATCCCTGGGGCCTACCTCCAGTTATAGGCCTCCAGTCCAAAAAACAATCTTCTACCACTACCCTGTTTCCTACCGTTAAGCTAATTCTGTATAAAGCTGGGATCTCTATGCAATTTAGCATTATCATTAACAATATTTTGAAAGTGCTCAAATAAGCCACGTTAATCAATGGGAAATTTAGTTTTTATTTGATTTAATACATATCAATATACTTAACATTATATGGATCTGCTAAAATTTGCTTAATTTATGTAGCCCATTAAAACTTCTATTAGTCTGTAATTAGGTCAGTTTTTTTCCAGGCGTTCTTAAAAACCCACGATTTCTTCACTATTTTTTCATAAACCTCTAGGCAAATGCAGTTACTTTAGTGCTGACTTAATTTATACTGTCTTTGTGCGATATGTCAAGAGAAACAATCCAATTTAGCATGTTGTACTAATACATTTATTATCTCCATACATTTTTCATAGATTTACATAGACCATAGGCTTTCACTAAAAACCAGGAAAACAAAAAGGAAGAGAGCATAAATTATCAGTGGTCATCTCCAAAGTTACTGCTTTTAACCCAAGAGGAAACTATGCTCTCCAACAGACAGAATCATATGACCTAAATCAATTACCTGGAATCAGGTGTGAACATACTTAACAATGATAAAGCAAATTCTAGAAGCTCTGGAGGAAAATAACGTTATATTAATAAGACTATTTTTGTGTGTAGTTGGTCCCTTATATTCCTTCTTAAATGCAAATGAAGAAAATACTCCTCAGATCAGTCTGAAGAAGGGTCTCGACCCGAAACGTCACCCATTCCTTCTCTCCAGAGATGCTGCCTTTCCTGCCGAGTTACTCCAGCATTGTGCGTCTACCTTCGATTTAAACCAGCACCTGCATTTCTTTCCCACACAAGAAAATACTTTTTATGGTCATAGGCATCTTTGGATCACTCTCTTTCCCTAAGGTTGGTCGTTTAACTTGTTCATACGTCATACAAGCAGAATTAGGCCAATCGGCCCATCGAGTCTATTCCGCCAGTCAATCATGGCTGATCTATCTTTCCCTCTCACAATTCTCCTGCAAACATTGATACAATTACTGATCAAGAACTTGTCAATATCTGCGTTGAAAATACCCAATCATTCCATCCACAGTCATCTGTAGCAATTAACTAGATCGATTCACCACCCTCTGACTAAAGAAATCCCTCCTCATCTCTTTTCTAAAGGTGTCCCTTTATTCTGATTATGTCCATCTATTCTCTTTGAAATTCCTGTGCTTTGTTTTCGCTCTCTCTCAACCCTTGTGTGACCATTGTTTTCTTCTCACTATTGCACCAGCAGTCTGAAATGGCTCATATATGAAGAGTCACTGAAAATCTATTCCACACAGTTTGAAAATTGGTAGAATAGTAATAGCAATTAAGCGATCTGAAGAATTCTAGAAGATGAAAAAACGAGTGCACCCAATGCTATTGCCTGTCATTAACACTGGACAGGGATCTCCTGAAGCTTACAGCAGGTTAGTCAAAAGTGCAAAGAAACAATTCAATTGCACAGATAGGAAAGGAACAGATGAGGGTTTCAGCAGATGAATTCAGGTAAGATTCCATAAACCCATAGAATGCCTATTAAAATAAATTTGAATATGATAGAATTTATGTCTTCTAATTTTTCCCGATCTACTCATAAATGAAAATGCAACTGCATTTGAAATATGAACTGTTGTGCAATTGCTACGAGGGTGGGCAAAGGTACAGATAATGTTTATCATATATTTACAGAAATCATACCAATAGGCACTACACTCTCTTATGAATTTGCATTCTCACTGGAATAGCACCTGCAGCATGTTTTCACATATTTTATATATACTTTTTAACTATATATTTTGATGTTCATAACAGAAATGTATAATCCAAGGTTAAGGACACTTACCATTAACATGCAATTTGAGTTGCAAATTGATTATTGATTACTTGAATTTAAAACAACAGCATGGAAACAGGCCCTTCTTCCACCTAGTCCATGCTGACCATCGATCAGCCATTCACACTAGTTCTATGTTAGCTCACTTTCACATCCACTTCCTACACACTCAGGGCAATTTACAGAGGATAATTAACCTGCAAACATTTGGGATGTGGGAGGAGACCGGGACACCCAGAGGAAACCCATGTGGTCATAGGGAGAAGGTGCAAACTCTTCACAAACAGATGCAGAGGTTGGGATCGAACCAGGTCTTTGGCACCATGAGGCAGCAGCTCAACAATCTGCACCACTGTGTCACCCCTAATGCATTTGACTACGTTTTTTTTCAAAACTTGTACTTACTTTGTCAGAAATTATATTTCCATCTGAAACTGGGATACTGAGATTTAAATTTCTTGCAATTAGTAAAAACTACTAGACCAAGTGGACCCGTTGGGCCCAAACCTCTCCTGCATTGGTGCAGCACCCTCTCGTCCCTCCTCACCTTCCCCCCCATTCCCCTCCACCCCTTCCCTCTACCCCCTCCCCCTTATCCTCCCTCCCTCGACCCCCTCCCCCTCCCCCACTCCCTCCTCAACCCTCTTATCCTCCATCCTTCCCCCCCACCCTCCCTCCTCCCTCCCTAGAAGAATAATTTAAACTTTAAAATGTGAATAACTTAAAAAATATAACACCGATTTCAATAAAACTACTTGCATTACCATTAAAGCGATGACGGTGAGTAAGGTGGGCCTAAAATTGTCACGCCATCGTGTACCGTTTTGGCTGTAGTTTGATCACAAACAAACAAACAAACGAGAGTTTTAGTATATAGATTAGAGCTCTGTTGCTGTATTTTTTCTTTGCTTCAAACTCCAAAGATTGAAATGGAAGATGATGTTTGTCACTTGCTTTACTGCTGATTAAATCATTTCAGCAGTTATGGTATTGCATACAATGCAGCTTCTCATACTTCAAATTCCTTTATATTTTCAGATAGAATGTCTGTCATTAAAATTTCAAATAGAATGAATAGCTTGATTGAACTATCTGATTTCCCAACAGAGAAATGCCACAGAAAAATGCATGTGAATTGACACTTGGAAATTTGTTCTTCAGGGAGAATACAAAACAAACTTCCTTTTGTACATCTTATTAGGTAAATCTACCTAAAAAGGCAATGGAATATTTACACCGATCAGCCAAAACATTATGACCACTGACAGGTGAGTGAATAACATCGATTATCTTGTTACAATGGCACCTGTCAAGGGGTGGGATATATTAGGCAGCAAGTGAACAGTCAGTTCTTGAAGTTGATGCGTTGGATGCAGGAGAAATGGGCAGGAGTAAAGACCCGAGCGACTTTGATAAGGGCCAAATTGCTATGGCCAGCCGACTGGGTCAGAGCATCTCTGAAACGGCAAGACTTGTGGGGTGCTCCCAGTCAGCAGTGGTGAGTACCTACCGACAGTGGTCCGAGGAGGGACAAACCACAAACCGGCGACAGGGTGTTGGGTGCCCAAAGCTCATCGATGCACGAGGGCAACGAAGGCTGTCCCGTCTGGTCCGAATCGACAGAAGGTCTACTGTGGCACAAGTCACAGAAAATTTTATGGTGGTCATGGGAGGAATGTGTCACAATACACAGTGCATCTGCTTATGGGGCTGCAAACGGAGGACCAACAGCATATTAGCCAGGTGGTCATAATGTTTTGGCTCATCAGGTCATAATGTTTTGGCTGATCGGTGTATGTTTCTACAAAAACTTGCAGTGTTGGGGCACAGGGCTCTGTCCCCCTTAATTTTTGACGCCGAGCATTTATCCTGCTCTGATTTGTACATCACTCCAAACATGGCAACCCAGCAGTTAGAGACTCAAGTGATGACCTTCACTCTCATTACTGTAGACATTTTTATTTTCATCCACAAACATTTGTCCTTCCCGATGTAAAAGTGTAGTTAATGCTTAATTGTCTAAACAAACTTGCACACAAAAAAAGGAAACTCATGTTAGGTGAATACAGAAATTGATCCATATCATATCAAATCACATCTTATCAAAATCATACCAAATAATTAATACTCATAAAAGATAGTAGTTGTTATCTAAAATACATCGAAGGTATAAAAAGTGTTTAACCTTTGTGTGAATAGCAAAATATGGGAATTATATTAAATATTTATTCAAGCATCAAAATTCAATATTTAATTCAATGGAGAGCTAGAATATCACAGTATTATGCAGGCTGCATTTTTTCTTTCACTTATTCAGTTTAATTCTTCATCAACTAAAATCAATTGTTGAATTTGCACTGAAATCCATGCATGATCAACAAATTCTGAGGTGCAGTACTTGGAGGAGATCTGACAGTTCAATATACCTAGAGCGTAACTTATTCCCCTTTGTGTTTCATTTGAAGTACAGGGTGTCAGCCCATTACCCATAAGTTCTTTCCTGCTCTAATTTACTTTGGTTCTTTTATACCATAAATACTTTGATCAGTTGGTGTACAAAAACTTTGTGTACAATATCATGAGAGGAATAGATCGGGCAGGCGCACAGATTCCCCTACTCTGGGCAAGAGAATCAAGAACCAGAGCACATCGGTTTAAAATTAGGGGGAACGTTTTAATAGGAACCTGAAGGATAACTTTTTCACACAAAGGGTGGTGGGTGCATAGAATGATCTGCCAGATGAGATAGTTGGGGCAGATACTATCATAACATTCAAGAAACATTTAGACAGGTACATAGATAGGATAGGTTTGGAGGGATATGGACCAAGCGCAGGCAGGTGGGACTAGTGTAGATGGGACATGTTGGCCGGTGTGGGCAAGTTGGGCCACTAGGCCAGTTTCTATGCTGTAAGACTCTATGACTTCCTCTTCTGACATGATAGGCACTCCTTTTGGTCCAGACAAAGTACTCATTTAGCACATCACTCATTTCTTTCTGGTTGATTATAATAACACCTTTACCCTAATGTTGCAGAATCCCCAATCCTATTACTCTAGATCTGAAATAAATGCATTCCATTAGGTTCCAAACAAAAAGATGTTGGCAATCTGAAACAAAAGAAAAACAGTAAATGCTAGAAACACACAGAAGGTCAGGCAGTATCTATAGAAAGAGAAATAGAGTTAACATTTCAAGTCAAAAACCCTTCAGCAGACCTGCTGGGTATGTCCAACATTTTCTGTTTTTGCATGAAGCCACTTATCGATACTCACTCCACACCCACATTCACAGCTGGCCAGTACAACAACTTGAAAATTATTCATAACTTTAAAGACAGTCACTATAAACCTGTGTAGGAAAGAACTGCAGATGCTGGTTTAAATCAAAGGTAGACACAAAATGCTGGAGAAACTCAGCGGGACAGGCAGCATCTCTGGAGAGAAGGAAAGGGCGACGTTTCAGGTGAAGACCCTTCTTCAGACTCTACAAACACTCTCTGTATCCTTGCCATGCATTATTCTACAAACTTAAATTTCAGATCTTCAATCGCTGATTCACCGGAGATCAGTCATACAATTCACATCACTATTTGGCATAATAATTGTGTATGCCTTTTTTCAAGCTAGTTATATTTCCCTAACCCTTAAATAAAACAAAAACATACTTGGATCATTGAGCCTTCTTAACCGTAAACGATGTTTGATGTACCCATGAAGCCAATTTCAACCTGTTAACACATGCTGATTTGCAATGCAACCTCATGGTGATAAAAAGCAGCAACCTAGAATGATTTTCAATACTTTTACCAGGGGTATTTAGACCAATTACTATTCTTTCAATGGCATCTTACATTAAATTACTTAACTCATCCAATCAGGAACATTTCCTGTCAGAATGGCTTCACAACTTTGTGTGTTAAACAGCTGAGCCTCCAAAAATCACTTGACAGATCAAAGAAATGCCAAACAAGAAATTAATCTGGACAGCCTTAAACTGGTTCCTAATAAACATGAATCACCAGCTAAAACTGCCTATAATTTCACAACATCATGTATAGAAATCAGAAAAAAAATTCCAATGTGGGAAATGAGAAAGCCGCGCGACTATTGTGGATCCGATCAGTTTTGGAGGTTGGACACACTACTGGACAGTTCAGCCAGCTAAGCTGACTGTATTACACTTAATCTTGGAGCTCTTGATTTATCAGGCAACAGGCAACTAAGGAATGCAACACTTTGCTATTGCAGGCTGACTGGCAGAGAGATACATTAGAGTATTCAATACTGGTGTTTTCCATTGAAAACCATGTGCCATGTTCTCTTTTTTTTTTGTTGCTGATGGCCAATAAAGATACCAGGCTAGATTTACACGCTGTAGCAGAGAATGGCACTTTCTACTATCCTCAAGAATATGATTCCCACAGTGATCAAATGCTATCTGTGGGGAAAAACCTCTTGGCTGATGCCTGTTGCCTTCAGGCATCAGCTCAAAGATATCTCTAGTGGCTTGCAGAAGAGATCCCATCAAAATGGCTAGATAGCCAATCATATTAAAACATTCTCACAAACAGGAAACATATTGTAATTATCAAAAACGTTTCACAGGAAGTTGGAGGATATGCATCATTCTGAAAGTAAAAGCCATTAAAATACTTTTGGGGAAAGCTCATTTTAAAATGAGATATATTTTTTAAATATTCATGTCAGGAAAATACAATGCACATAATTTAAATCATTCTTTAGGCCAAAAGAAAGTTTTTAAGCCAGTTAAAATGTCAAAACTAGTCATTTTTGCAGAATATGACAACTGTTGTTACAACTGTAAAATCCAGACCATTGAATACCAACATACAACAATAGAGATTTATTATTTTCATGTGTGAATAACATGAATGCTATTATTGAGTGTAAAATATTAACAGGGAGCATGCAAATTGTTCCGTTAATCTATTGTTAAAACTGCTCTGGAAGACGGTTTATTCAAATACTTTTTACAATCATAAAATGTTAAACTGTTTTCACAATAAATGTTCCTTAGAATGTTAGTATACCTATCCTTAACATGAATGTTATCATTAAATGCAAAATAGTAACAGATCCCACACCATCCTGGCCACACTCTCATTTCATTCCTACCAGAAGGTAGTCTGGGAGTCTGAAAATACTGACCTCCAGGTTCAGGAACACCTTCTTCCCAATAATCCTCAGGCTCTTAAATACTATAGAACGCTAACTAAACTACAAACTATCTTGTTGCACTACAGAATTTGGGTTTTTAGTTTAGTTTAGAGATACAGCATGGAAACAGGCCTTTCGGCCCACCTAGTCAATGCCGACCAGCGATCCCCACATATTAACACTATCCTACACACATTAGGGACAATTTTTACATTTACACCAAGCCAACTAACCTACGTCTTTGGAGTGTGGGAGAAAAGCTCAAGTTCCAGAGAAATCCCATGCAGGTCATGGGGAGAACATAAAAACTCCATGCAGATGGCATCCATAGTCGGTATCAAATCCGGGTCTCTAGTGTGTAAGGCAACAACTTTACCACTATGTCACCAACATTTTGCACTAACATTGTTTTTTTTTAAATTTGTTGATTTTTTTTGTTTATTAAGTTATCTACAAGTACTGTGTTTACAGATCTTATGTGGTGCAAGCAAGAATTTAATTGTTCCGTTTTTGGTTCATAAGACAATTAACACTCTTGATTAAGTTATATAAAACAGACATACATGATAGAAAACCAAACGCATGTACTGCTTAATTTACTTTTCTGATTTGAGAATATTCCGACTTCTCTTTGTTCCACCTAAAGTAGACTCAGCAGACTCAATTTTAAGTGAAAATTAGTTTTACTAAAGAGGATGAGAAAATGAATACTGTCATTTGCAAATGCTCCTGCTTTGGCAACACTAAGATATCTAAATTTTCAGATAAGAATATAAATAGGGCACAGGAGATCCCAAACTATCTGTGTATGATAATGAAGCATTGGTTTAGCTTTTGAATTTAAAATGAACATACCAGAAATCATTTGTTTTGGTTCTCACTCAACCTTTACCTCAATTTTGCAGATTGCACACCCTGCCCATGTAAATATATAAACAATACAGAGGCTTGAGGCATGATGAATAACATTATTCTTCAGTCACTGATGACAGTTACAGTTATTTGCAATTCAAAGCAGACGAGATTAATTATTGTACACAACCTCGAATATGTTCACATATTAAGAAAGGCCTCAAGAGAGACTATAGCATTATTAATCTTTCCAGACAGTAATATTTTGCTTTGACGGAAGGTGCAGAATTATATATGCTGAACAAAGATTAAAAAATGAGCCACTGAATTGGATTTTTTTTAACATCAGTTGGAACATAGCAATGTGCCACCTGCTTTTCCATTCAAATTAAAAACAAATGGCTTGCTGGTCATGCATCCAATGTAGTTTGTGCATATATCCTGAAATTTATTTTCTGGCAATTGTGCGGATTTGAATTTATGTAACAAGTATGTGACTGGAACGGGAATTAAGCAACAGCACAAAACTGAGAAGATCATGGACAAACAAGTCAGATCTCAACAGGGATATCTTGTGTCACTCCACATTTCTGTTTTCAAAATGTAAAAGCAGGAGCAATATGATTTTGCACATACAACTTGATCAAGACTATTTAAGGGTAAATGTAATTTGGAGGAATTGAAAACACTTCACAAGAGTAAGATATTCAGGTCAGCGCAAAGGCTTCATCCAGTTTCAATCAGGTCATTTGATTTTCTGCTGCTTCATCATTAGAAAGGAGGGGAGCGTCAAATATCCCTTGCCACAAAACAATATCCAGAATACATAGGAGAGCTGCAGAAGCGGTCTGTCAGTGATGGTGCTGCTGACATCTTCTATAGATGAGGCCATGGAAATCAACTAAAATATTGTACGTTGGAAAAGTAGTGTTCAGATGTTGCTGCCACATGCTGAGATCACAAATCAATTCTAATTCACACCTCAATGTCAATGATCAGTTAACTCAAGCGGTGCGGAGAAATGCAATCAGCTTCATCAATTTCCATGTCACACGTGTTAGGGCCACTACAAATAACACCACTGCATGGCATAACACCCCCACAATCTGGAAGATGTTGCCTCACAGCAGCCAACTCATTGAGAGGGTTGTCAAACACCAAGTGCAGAACAGAACACAGAGTCCTGGCGGAAGCATCCATCATAATCCATAGGAGACACAAGTAACAAGAGTAGCAGTTGTGAAGAGTAATCAGGGGTTGTGAAGCCCTCCAGGCTCCCATCAATAAAAATGTTTGACGGGGTGGATTGGGGAGAGGGTAGGCAATGGTCACTGATGCTGATTAATTGAACCTATGACCTACTCCATTGAACGATACAGCAGAGAAGATAACCATTCAGCCCATTGTACCAATGAAGTTTCCATTCCTGCTCTTGCACTTTTGTCCTGCTTTTCTCTCTGCCTCACTTATCTTATTTCCTTTTAACTTCTTCAACAATCCTTTCAGCCAAAGCAATCCATTTAATGCCACTTACCTTAATTGGAACAGTGGTGCGATGGTTATGTTGCAGGACCAGAAATCCAAAGGAATTCAGAAAATACGAATTCAAATCCTGACTCTGAAAATCAGCACTATCAATCCTGGATTCATCAAAGCTTCATGCCAGCAAATCAACGATAGAAATCTCCTACTGGCCTTCCAGTTGATGACTGCATATTCTTTGTTGGTGATACTGAACACCACCTGGAAATACCACCATGGGTAGTAATAGCGTATCCAGTTGGGATGGACTAATAACCAGCTAATCTAAAAAGGATCATCCATGAACATTGCTATCTTCCATTATGGTGACTGCCAGCAGGCAAGTTAAAGCATTTGCAATGACGTTCAGCCCAAGGAACAAGTTGATAATCCACCTTAACTTCCTCTTGATATACAAACTTTGCTACAAAAAGGATGTAGCTGAATCGAAAATTATAACAGGCCCTCCAAGTACCATCTTAACTTGGGCAACATATCATTGTTCCTTTTTCCTACTTCCTACCAATGGTACAGTGGGAACATCTTCCATACATGGCCTTCACCAGTTCACAGTGACACACCAGGGCTTTTTCCAAGGACTATGAGGAATGAGCAATGAATGCTTGACCTTACTGTAAATGTACATAACTCGTGAACAGATTTTTAAAAAATTTGCTAAAACCCTTCAAGGTTTTAAAAACCAATATATCTTTACAACCCCTGCTCCAAGAATCCTACCATTCCGCAGAACAGAGCATCCACATTTCTCGAGACATCTAATCCATCTCCTTCACCAGGATATCGTCCCGAAAGTGCACTGCCATCGGGTCTTGCTGTACGAAAACCGGACTTTCAGGCCATAAATGTCCGTGCCAACCACCAAGCACCATCTACGCCAATTTAATTTACCAGGTCTTGGCTTGCAGCATCCATTGTTCCGGTGATTCAAGTGCTCCTCGAGATACTATTTAAATGTTTTTAAATTTAGTTTTGCGTTCATTGATACAGCATGGAAACAGGCCCTTCGGCCCACGCGACCAGTTCACCTGTTCACACCAGTTATGTTACCCACTGCTGCATCCGCTCCCTATACACTCAGAAAATTTTGCAAAAAAGACCAATTAACCTACAAACCTGCGCGTTTTGGGGATGTGGGAAGAAACCGGAGCACTTGGAGGAAACCCATGTGGTCACAAGGAGAATATGCAAACTCCACACAGATAATATCCGATATCAGGATAGAACATGGGTCTTTGGCATGGTGAGACAGCAGCTCTGCCAGCTGCACTAGTGTGGGGCATCCTCAGTTCAATTATTTTTCTTATTTTCAGTAGCTATAACTAATTCTTGCTATGTTCCCATCAATTCTCCTTTAATTTTTTTACTACTTATATGCAACATGGGATAATTTACAGCTACCAATTAACCTACTAGCAAAACCTTGCGATGCATAAGGAAACTGCGGCAATCTGGGAAAATCTTGAGGGAGAAAGCATAAACTCCACAGTAGTTGCACCGAGATCAGGTTTGAAGCCGGGTGGCTGGAGCTGGAGCGCTATCTCACTGCAACGTCGATCACAGTCCACAGCTCACCTCGGCTGACTGTGCTTGCTGCTCCTCTATTCATGATCTCCTTCATCTTGATCCCCTAAGCCAGCTCCCCAACTGGCAAAATCCTGTGGAGTACAGATTCTTCCTGTTGCAAATTGAAAATCCTGCTCTCCAAGACACTGTTAAACTTGTGAAGCTGCACCCTCAGGCTTACCTGTGTCAAAGCACCTGGAAGACGTAGGTCTCTGATATTCATCAAACTTAGTCATAAGTTAAAACTAAATTAAAAATTGTGTAGAATCAACAAATTGCAGTGCATTAGAAAACAAAAGCAATTAAATGATTAAAAATTAACCTCATTCAAAATGACCATTACTAAAACTATAAATTACACCTCCTCCCACAGAATAGTCAGTCAACCTCCAGCAAAGCTATTATGTGTAATAAGAAGTCTGACTGGATGCATATGGAATGACACAAGGACCTCAAATGAGATGCACAATGACTATAAAGCCAAATATCCCATTAAAATTTCAGATGACAGGAAAGCAGTATCCAGGCATTTGAAACTTCAATGAATCTTAATTTTTCAGTATAGAAGTATACAAGGACGATGACAAAGGATGGCTTGTCTCTACCACAGAAGGAAAAATCAACATGTGCACGTGCACACGCACGCAATGTGAAATAGGATTTTTTTTCTCAAATAACAGAAATACAAAAATGAAAGCAGCTGTTAAGTGTTCACAGTAGCCCCAAACTGCCACACGGGGCATGATTTGAAAATTGTCAAGTGCAAAATGCAAAGAAATCAGTGACATAATGAAAAAGGTGGAATGTTCAATAAATATTGCTGCTAGTTTGGAAGCATTGAAGAAGGAGAATGAGAATTAATGGATGACGGGTCAAAAGCACGAGGCATCAGCTGCAGCAAATAGGAAAAAAAAAGCCATGAATACACGTACAATGCAAATATAGAACACAAGTTCCAACAAGGCAAATTATTAACATGCCAACTGCTGTACAGTTAATGTTTGAAGATCCATGACAATAACAAACCTAAACTTAAAAGGGCAGTTACAACTCTTATAAAAGTGACGGGCAGAATGGAGTTGAATTCATGTTATTTCCTACTCAAGGAAAAAGTGGGAACTCAATTTAATCCTTCACATTATCATTTCTATTTGAATGTAATTGAGTTAATTAGAATATTTAGTTTTAATTTAAATGTATACAATTGTTTTTTTCTCTGGTATTTTGAATTGCTCAAGCACAATTTTCTCAAATTGAACTTGGAAACAGCCAGATTGACAACACAGAATTCACGGGATGTTCACAATTTTTTTTCCCAAAAAGACTCAAACTCATTTCCATAGACAATAGGCTTACAATAACACCAGCAGCAATGGACAGGGCCAAGTAGTGTAGCTGCGATGGATAATTGAGAGTTTGAAAAACTTCAAATTTTTAAAGGGCCACATACAATTCATAAGAGTGAAATCTCATATCAAGAGAATAAGAAGTAGCCCAAGAACCAGGGCGACATGGTGGCGCAGTGGTAGAGCTGCTGCCTTACAGCGACAGAGACCCAGGTTTCATCCTGACTGCGGGTACTGTCTGTACGGAGTTTGTGCGTTCTCCCAGTGACCTGCGTGAGTTTTCTCCTCGCTCTCCCGTTTCCTTCCACACTCCAAAGATGTACAGGTTTGTAGGTTACTTGGCATGGTATCATTTTAAATTGACCCAGGTGTGTGTAGCATAGTGTAAGTATGCGGGGATCGCTGGTTGCCGCGGACTCGCTGAGCCGAAGGGCTTGTTTCTGCGCTGTATCTCTAAAATGGCCAACTTATTTAAAAGTCAAATAATCACACAAAAAGAACAATGGTACTTCATAGATAAGGACAGTTGCAATTTGATCATTTTAAATGTAAACCAACTGAACTAAACTTAAAGACTCTATCCCCTACTCCCAATTCCTCCATCTACGCCGCATCTGTGCCCAAGATGAGGTGTTCCATACTTGAACATCCGAGATGCCCTCATTCTTTAGGGAACGGGGTGCCCCTCTCCCATAATAGATGAGGCCCTCACTTGTGTCTCCTTGGTACCGCGCAGCTCCGCCCTTGCTCCCCCTCCCCCTAGTCGCAACAAAGTCAAGAGTCTCCCTAGTCCTTACCTTTCACCCCATCAGCCGTCATATACAACGGCTCCGAATAATCCTCCGAAGTTTCTGCCACCTCCAATGGGATCCCACCACCAGCCACATTTTCCCATCTCCACCCCTTTCTGCCTTCCGCAGAGACCGTTCCCTCCACAACTCCCTGGTTAACTCATCCCTTCCCACCCAAAGCACCCCCTCCCCAGGTACCTTCCCCTACAACCACAGAAGATGCAACACCTGTCGCTATACCTCCTCCCTCGACCCTGTCCAGGGATCCTGACAGTCCTTTCAGATTAGGCAGAGGTTCACTTGCACCTCCTCCAACCTCATCTACTGTATCCGTTGTTCAAGATGTGTGTGGACTCTTATACATCGGCGAGACCAAACTCAGACTGGGCAATCGTTTTGCGGAACACCTTCGCTCAACCTGCGCGAACAAACCTGATCTCCCGGTTGCTGGACACTTTAATTCTCCTTCCCATTCCTACACAGATTTTTCTATCCTCTGTCTTCTCCATTGTCAGAGAGAGGCGAAACAAATTGGAGGAACAGCATCCCCTATTTTGCTTGGGCAGCTTACAGCCCATTGGTATGAACATTGATTTCTCTCACTTCAGGTAGCCCCTGAAGTCTCTATCCCTCCCCACCCAAGTCACACTAGCTTCTCTTTTTCACCCTATAAACAGCTTACATTGGCCTGTTTCTTTTATCATCGTTACTTTTTTGCACATCTTTCATTCATTGTTCTTTATCTCTCCACATCACTGTCTATATCTCTCGTTTCCCTTATCCTTAACCAGTCTGAAGAAGGGCCTCGACCCGAAATGTCACCAATTCCTTCTCTCCAGAGATGCTGCCTGTCCCGCTGAGTTACTCCAGCTTTTTGTTTCTGTCTTGAACTAAACTTAATATTGACTATCGTAAAATATCCTTGTCAGGACTGACTGATCTTCCTTAAGTTTTTCTTCTCTTACCATTCCTTCAATCTCCTCGATTACATACTTCTTAGGTTCTATCCTATGATCTATTGGGTTCAATACAAAGCTAAGTATAGGGATCCTATGATACAGATGTTCTCATAACAACTCTTGATGCCACAATCAACATTGCTGCATTGTTTATGTAAATTTCAATGTTTATACAGTAAATGTTTTCTTTGTATATTGAAGAATGATCAAAACTCTATTGTGCATTCTCTTGCACATTCTTTCACTGGAAAGTATTTGAAATTATTCGACAAAGATGGAATTTCTTTCAGTCTGAAGAAGGGTCTCGACCCGAAACGTCACCCATTCCTTCTCTCCCGAGATGCTGCCCGATCCGCTGAGTTACTCCAGCATTTTGTGTCTACCTTTGGTTTAAACCAGCATCTGCAGTTTTTTTCCTATGAATTTCTTTCCACTGCAGCAATATGTCACTTTCCAGTCAAAGACAAAAGAAAATATAACAATTACAATGGAGGATAGGCACAAAAAGCTGGAGTAACTCAGCGGGACGGGCAGCATCTCTGGAGAGAAGGATGGGTGACGTTTCGGGTCGAGACCCTTCTTCAGACTGGTTAGGGATAAGGGAAACGAGAGGTATAGGCGATGATTTAGAGAGATAAAGCACAATGAATGAAAGATGTGCAAAAAAGAATATCGGCCATTGTTAGCTGTTTGTTAGGTGAAAACAAGAAGCTAGTGTGACTTGGGTGGGGGAGGGTTAGAGAGAGGGAATGCTGGGGCAACCTGAAGTTAGATAAATTAAAAATTCATACCACTGGGCTGTAAGGAGGTCTCCTTTAGTTACATGGAATTATACACAGTAGCCTGCCTGCACTAGCTCAACTTTTATTTGGATAAATCAGAATAGTCTGAAGTTTCCTGTCACAAAATGCCATGTGCCCATTTCACTCCACGAAAGCTGCCTGACCCGCAGAGTTCTTCGAATAGTTCTTAAAATATAGAACAGTATAATCTTGGCTTAACACCTGACATTCAAATCTTTACCTGCCGGAGAGCAATCTTGGCCAGGTGGTTGTTGTGCTATCCTTTCTGACCGAAAGTTATGCTGTGATCCTATGCAGTATTCTGAAGGTTACTACAGACAAGTTTCACTTCTTCCTGCAACCACAGCAGCTGATTAAGCTTTCTAATTCGTTTTGTCAGTTGTCATGTTCTGACAAATTTCTGTGCCTCCTAATAAAATAAATTTGCCGAAAGCTCCCACAGGCAAATTGCACAAACTTATTAGGTATCAAGCAAAGATCTTGAAACTTTAATGGTACACAGGGAAGAATAGCCCAGAAGTCACAAGTCACACTATAAGTCTATAGACAGAGAGATGGAAAAATGTCAATTAGGTGCAATATTGTGTCATTTAATTAAATGACATTTTGAGTTGTTATTGTAAATTCACAAAATATACCTCCAGAGCAAAATATTATTTCAATCTTCACTACAAATGCAATGAAAGACTTCAAAATTTAAACAATATCAACAAAACTTAACATATGTAAAGTACATTTTTCTATGTATTGATTTAACCCCAGGCCACCAAAATCGCCTTCATTTTTCTTTAAGATTCTACACATATTTTGAGATACTGTGCAAATAGTACATTCCAGTGAGCCAACAAAGAACATTTCAAACTAATATAAAACCATATTAACCAGCATTTTTGTATACCATTGAAGAATGTGTACAAAGGCATTTAATCTATAAGAGAATGCATTCAAGTAGTACAGTACATGCTAGTTAATAGAAACCCAGTTAATGAGAACATTTGGTTAAAGTGAATATTTGCACTGCCAGTATTTAACTCCTGACCTGCTGTGGATGTGTTAGAATGCAATGTGTTACTAATAATTGAGACTAGAGGGTTTATCCTGTGGAAAAATTCCAGGAAATATTAATGTCGTTCCAGTGCTCGACATAATCACATCTCCATCAGTTTACAATTCTAAATATGTATACGGTTCAACTAACAAAATATGCAGGGAATGGAAGCTGATTTTAATCAATCTAGAAGTTTTTCTTAAAAGCTCCAACCTCCAAAATGGTTGCTAAAAAACACCAACATCTCCAGATCAAGTATAGTATTTACATTTAAAAAAAGAGATTTGGCCATAGGAGCCTCAAAGCACAGTACAAAATGGAGATGATGGAAGACAGAATAAGCCAAAAGCATTATTTTTTTTGTTCTATGAACAAACTGCATTTAAATGAATTATTCGACATTAAAAGGAAGAAACAAGTAATATTATTCCTCATCTGCCTATTATAATCCTATCTTTGACATTTCTGCTGTTTAATGAACTTTGTACGATTCATTATCAGTTTAGCACACAGAACTAAACTAAACAAAAACAAAAGCCAAACTTTGAATTGCATGTAGATAATCAAGCACAGTTACCTTTGTCATAAAAACAGGTAGAGTTTTTAAATAGACAATTGTAACTGATGGAAAATATTTGCATCGCTTCTTATCAATGTGCAATGGACTCTAATAGGTAGGCCCAATTTAACATTAATAAAGAAAACAATTGCAATGAAGTTAGGTTTACGTATTTAAAGGAAATTATTTACCAAGATGATTTGTACACACACACCCACAAACTTTAATGTGTACCTGATCCACAAATCATTACGAAACACAACCACTTTGCTGAATTTAAAACTGCTACAATGGCTTAAGTATGAACAAGCACAAACACTGACTTTTAGAATTTGTAAATGGCCATACAGGAACACACAGTACCTATGAAAAATGTACTATGGGCAGGGAAAAGAAATAAGCGCTACTAATTCGAAGGAAGGTAATATTTCAGGGCATTTGCCAGGATAACACAATATATAGTTAATGTTGATCACATTTCCATTGCCTAATACAATACAATACAATATCTTTTTGTATTCACACCATTCTGACCAAACTAACACAAAAGACTGGAGCGACTAGGCTTGTATACACTGGAATTTAGAAGGATGAGAGGGGATCTTATTGAAACATATAAGATTATTAAGGGGTTGGACACGTTAGAGGCAGGAAACAAGTTTCCAATGTTGGGGGAGTCCAGAACCAGGGGCCACAGTTTAAGAATAAGGGGTAGGCCATTTAGAACGGAGATGAGGAAAAACCTTTTCAGTCAGAGAGTTGTAAATCTGTGGAATTCTCTGCCTCAGAAGGCAGTGGAGGCCAATTCTCTGGATGCTTTCAAGAGAGCTAGATAGAGCTCTCAAGGATAGCGGAGTCAGGGGGTATGGGGAGAAGGCAGGAACGGGGTACTGATTGAGAATGATCAGCCATGATCACATTGAATGGTGGTGCTGGCTTGAAGGGCCGAATGGCCTACTCCTGCACCTATTGTCTATTGTCTAAAAGAAATTTCAAGCATAAGTTGAGTTATAAATTTTTGTGTGCTGGTACAATCAGATTGGAAGCCAGCTTCAACCACAAAATTGTTCATTTAACCAGACCCAATATCTCAGCGGTTGTCCAAATGTGCCCATTTGTAGATCTGAAAGTTCTTTTTTTTTTTTTTTTTTGCCACAAGGTAACTTTTTTGATATTTACTAAAAATCTATCAGTTGCAACATGCTAATGAAAATAACGAATGCTCAGTATTTTAGTTTCAATAATATTCAACAATTTAAAGTCATTTTATTCACAGTGTGATGGGCTATGCAACTATGATAAATCCATTTTTGACTGCAATAATAAACCTACCACAGGGGAAGGGAGGTGCAGCTGAGAGGAAAGACTGAAGAGAGGATGAAGTTGGGAGAGTATAAAAGGGAAAAGAGTGCAAGAAGGAACTGCAGATGCTGGTTCACACTGAAGATAGGCACAAATTGCTGGAGTAACTCAACGGGACAGGCAGCATCTCTGGAGAGAAGGTATATGTGTTATGCGGCACCACCGTGTTGTTAACTGGGATGGATGCAGAATGTAATTGCTATTTCAAAAGTGGACATCTATACAGTGCTACAGACTATCAGTCACAACTGGAATCTATTCTACCACAGTTTGTGTACACATGGTTGGCATACCATTTATGCTTCCATTGCCATGAAGCTAGGATATCAATGCTTTAAGGAGTGCAGAAGGGCACAAACGTGTCTTTATGTATGTATTTATGTACCTGCAACAATGCTAAAAAAAAGAAAGTAAATTGCAGAGTGAAGTGATCCTACACAGATCAAAGCTCTGCAATCCTACCATGCTGTACATAAATGGTGTACAAATAGTGTGCAAGAAGGAACTGGTTTACACCAAAGATAGACAAAATGCTGGAGTAACTCAGTGGGTCAGGCAACATCTCTGGAGAAAGGGAATAGGTGACATTTCGGGTCGAGACCCTTCATCAGACTGAGTCAGGGAGGGAGACACAGGAGGTATGAAAGTATGGAGGTGTATAAGTTGACAGAAAAAAAAGAGGTGGCTCCAAGAACTTCCCATCAGTCAACAACAGCAAGACCAAACATGAATCTGTGGAATTCTCTGCCACAGAGGGCAGTGGAGGCCAATTCTCTGAATACATTCAAGAGAGAGCTAGATAGAGCTCTTAAGGACAGCGGAGTCAGGGGGTATGGGGAGAAAGCGGGAATGGGGTACTGATTGAGAATTATCAGCCATGATCACATTGAATGGCGGTGCTGGCTCGAAGGGCCGAATGGCCTACTCCTGCACCTATTGTCTATTGTCTATTGAATGCTAAAATGTATTCAGCCAGTGCTAAGTAGATGATCATGGAAGAAGATAAATGATCTTTGTCCAAATTAATGAACTGCATCTGACATTGGGAAATGGCTGACAACACTGTAAAAGTCATGGGACCAAACAACATCCTGGCTCAGGTTCTGTGCATTTGCACTTCCGAACTAATACCCATCAACCTAGGATTTTCTGGTAAATTACCACACTGGCATCTAGTTGACAATATGGAAAGTTGGCCCAGTGTGTGTTAATTACCACACAATTATCTCTCAATCACCAGCAGGGTAACAGAGGATATTGTTGACAGCACCAGCAAAATGGCACTTACTCAGTAATCAGCTGATTTTGGATTCTGGCAACACCAGAGTCTTGAGGTCATCATTGTCTTGGTCCAAACATGAAATCAACAGTGAAATGACATCCTGTAACCACGTGCGGCATCAGAAAGTCCAGCCAAAACTGATGTCAATGGGCATAAAGGAAATACTCTCCCCCATATGGAGTTAGAACTACACATGGCAAGATGGTTATGATAGTGGGAGGACACTCATCTCAGCCCCAGGAAAACACTGCAGGAGATTTTTTGTGACAGTGTTTAAGAATCAACTATCTTTAGCTCCTTCCATCATGACACCCATAATGGGGACATCTGCTGATAATTACAAAATCTGTTGTGGAGTTGTAATTGGAATTGTAACGACTCAACAAGTGAAGCAGTCAATGCCTGCAAGCAACAAAACCTGGATAATATTTATCCATGAGCTGATAAATGGCAATTGATGTTCATGCTATAGAAGTGCCAGACACTGATCATCTCCAAGAGGACATGACCAAAAACCACCAATCTTCAACATTCAATGGAATTATCATCTCATCTTCAAGGGTGTCACTGTTAACAACAAATTTAACTGACCCGGCCATACAGGAGCAGGATCACTTTAGAGACATTCTGCAGTGATGACTCGCTCCTGAAATTCCAATGCCTTCCCCTCTAGACAAGGCACAAGCCAGAAGCATGATGAAACATTCTTTGCTGTAGTAACTCAGCGAGGCAGGCAGCATCTCTGGAGAGAAGGAATGGGTGACATTTCGGGTCGAGACCCTTCTTCAGACTCGACCCAAAACGTCACCCATTCATTCTCTCCAGAGATGCTGCCTGTCCCGCTGAGTTACTCCAGCATTTTGTGTCTACCTTCGATTTAAACCAGCATCTGCAGTTCTTTCCTACACATGAAACAGTCTTTATTTGCCCCATCGCTCTTAATTGCCCCTGCAATTTCCTGCATAACAGCATTTTGGGAGTCCCTCATAATGGCTACAATGTCTCACGAATATGACAAACCACAGTTGATCCCTTGGGCAATAAGCCATGTGATTAATCGCTGGTCTTGACAGTGATGCTTACATCCCAAAAAATAAATAAAAGGTACAGTGCCAAAGACAACCGAATAGTTTAATAATATAAATTACTGTATTTAATTTACCTTGAATATTGTCAGCTGGATTTGAGTGCTGAAAGTCTTTTTTTTATTCTAAATTGTTAGCGAGGAGCAGAATGACATATATTTTACATCTTTCAAGGCCCCTTCAAAGTACCCATTATACTTTACAGCCAAAATATTATGGAAATGCTGTCACTGTTCTAGTGTACAAAACTATCCTTGATGCAACTACAAACATACATATTAACAAATGTGGATCCCAAATGGCATTACACATGGGAAATCAAAAGGTGTTATTTTATGCAATGAATATTTTAAAAGGACCACTGATTTATGATGATCAAATAAGTCAAATTGCACTTTCATTATATACAATTCTGGAAGCACTGGCAATATTTTCAGCTTCAAAATATATTATCTGAATATTTTTCTGAATTCCATAGATATTACATGGTTGATTTTATCTTTTGAAAAGTGGTCTGAAAGGTTGAGAGTTAATTTAGGAATAAAGTGGTACATTTTTGTGGAAATTATTTTGATGATGATGAGAGGACACATTTATGGTCGAGTGTCACTGGGACGGTATGTGAAACCAGTGAGAATGGACGGATACTGGCAGAGATGTATAATTAAGATTTAAATGCTGGGAACAGAGTCTTGCTAGACAAACAAAATATATACAGCAACCATTACAATACTGAAATCTTTAACTGAAATATATATAAAATTGTACTTACTGTACCAAGTGTATCTTCAAGCAATGTTATATTCTCTTTAATACTATTCCAAATTACATTCAACTTTGTCATCACATAATCTGCAAAAGAATTGTGAATTCTATATTATTTCAAAACTCACCTCATTTAAACTTATATTGTGTTTACATTTCAGTTTTGCTTGCCATATATATATATATATATATATATATATATATATATATATATATATATATATATATTTGGATTATTTGGTAACGTGATTATGTAAATAAAATTCAGAACAAAATACTGTAACTTGCAACTTAACAGCAAAATGCAACCATCTTTGCAATGCCAACTGCAATGATTTTAAAAAAACCATCACAACCTTATCAAAGACAATACATTGCCAGTGTTCCTGGCAACGCCCACAATCTGAAAATAAAGAAAAACAGTTGATCGTTATCTTGATGCTGTCTCGGTAACTCTGCAATTGAATCAATCAGGGTTGTCATTGACTACCATGTATTTTCTAATTCATATCAACCCTCAGGCCAAGAGACAAGCAGCTACAAAGAGAGAATTAACACTCTTAATCTTCAAGTTGACCTGAATCAAATTATGAATCCTTTTTAATGCAGTTCTTTAATGATTTATTAGATAATGATGGGTGGACATAATATTACTAATGTCGAATGAAGATGCAAAATATTCCACTTCTCAAGGAGAAAGCAATCAAAATATGCAGCATTATTGTTTGATTATATATCAGTCTTCCAACTTGTTTAATGTGTATAGTCCACATACTGAGACTTTCACATCCAATGATGACCCCAACTGGCCCAAAGCATTTCTCAATTACTGTTCTGGAAAAAGTACAGAAATGACGAAGAGAGTCTTAAAAAATGGTTTCAAGTAGATTTGGTAAAAATGTTTTGATGGTTATGATTTAATATTAAAGGAGACAGATGCCTGAGGTGATTATTGCACCATTACAGCTTCGAGAATGAAATAACAAACTACTCAACTACCTTCTTACTTTGCAACTGTAATTAAGCAGCTCAACGTAAACATAATGTAAAAAGTACCCAAAAGGCATCTACCTTTATTCACATTTCCAAATAGTCAACATTATTACATCAGAATGTTCTCAAGTAAAACTAGAAACATAGAAACATGGAAAATAGGTGCAGGAGGAAGCCATTTGGCCCTTCGAGCCAGCAACGCCATTCATTGTTATCATGGTTGATCATCCACAATCAGTAACCCGTGCCTGCCTTCTCCCCATATCCCTTGATTCCACTAGCCCCTAGAGCTCTATCCGACTCTCTTTTAAATTCATCCAGTGAATTGGCCTCCACTGCCTTGTGGCAGAGAATTCCACAAATTCACAACTCACTGGGTAAAAAGGTTTCTTCTCACCTCAGTTTTAAATGGCCTTCCCTTTATTCTTAGACTGTGGCCCCTGGTTCTAATTGTATACGTCTCTATAAGATTCCCTCTCATCCTTCTAAACTCCAGTGAATACAACCTCAGTCTTCCAAACTTTCCTCATATGACAGTCCCTCCATCCCAGGGATTAACCTCGTGAACCTACGCTGCACTGCTTCAATTGCAAGGACGTCCTTCCTCAAGTTAGGAGACCAAAACTGCGCACAATACTCCAGATGTGGTCTCACCAGGGCCCTATACAATTGCAGAAGGACCTCTTTGCTCCTATACTCAAATCTTCTCATCATGAAGGCCAACATGCCATTAGCTTTCTTCATTGCCTGCTATACTTTACTTTCAGTGACTCGTGTACAAGGACACCAAGGTCTCGTTGCACTTCCTTTACCTAATCTGACACCAGTGAGATAATAATCTGCCTCCTTGTTTTTGCCGCCAAAGTGGATAACCTCACATGTATCTATATTATACTGCATCTGCCGACTCACTCAATCAGTCCATGTCACCCTGCAACCTAACATCCTCCTCGCAGTTCACACTACCAGACAGACATTTAAGGCTTCCTGACCAAAGTTACATCAATTATTTTTTTTCATTACTGCTGTAGCAATTCAAGTGCTGTTCCTGACAGTGCCCTCCATAATGTTTGGGTCAATAGACAATAGACAATAGGTGCAGGAGTAGGCCATTCAGCCCTTCGAGCCAGCACTGCCATTCAATGCGATCATGGCTGATCACTCTCAATCAGTACCCCGTTCCTGCCTTCTCCCCATACCCCCTCACTCCGCTATCCTTAAGAGCTCTATCCAGCTCTCTCTTGAAAGCATCCAACGAACTGGCCTCCACTGCCTTCTGAGGCAGAGAATTCCACACCTTCACCACTCTCTGACTGAAAAAGTTCTTCCTCATCTCCGTTCTAAATGGCCTACCCCTTATTCTTAAACTGTGGCCCCTTGTTCTGGACTCCCCCAACATTGGGAACATGTTTCCTGCCTCTAATGTGTCCAATCCCCTAATTATCTTATATGTTTCAATAAGATCCCCCCTCATCCTTCTAAATTCCAGTGTATACAAGCCTAATTGCTCCAGCCTTTCAACATACGACAGTCCCGCCATTCCGGGAATCAACCTAGTGAACCTACGCTGCACGCCCTCAATAACAAGAATATCCTTCCTCAAATTTGGAGACCAAAACTGCACAAAGTACTCCAGGTGCGGTCTCACCAGGGCCCGGTACAACTGTAGAAGGACCTCTTTGCTCCTATACTCAACTCCTCTTGTTACGAAGGCCAACATTCCATTGGCTTTCTTCACTGCCTGCTGTACCTGCATGCTTCCTTTCAGTGACTGATGCACTAGGACACCCAGATCTCGTTGAACATCCCCTCTTCCTAACTTGACACCATTCAGATAATAATCTGCCTTTCTATAATTACTTCAAAAGTGAATAACCTCACACTTATCTACATTAAACTGCATCTGCCATGTATCCGCCCACTCACACAACCTGTCCAAGTCACCCTGCAGCCTTATTGCATCTTCCTCACAATTCACACTACCCCCCAGCTTAGTATCATCTGCAAATTTGCTAATGGTACTTTTAATCCCTTCATCTAAGTCATTAATGTATATCGTAAATAGCTGGGGTCCCAGCACCGAACCTTGCGGTACCCCACTGGTCACTGCCTGCCATTCCGAAAGGGACCCATTTATCCCCACTCTTTGCTTTCTGTCTGTCAACCAATTTTCTATCCATGTCAGTACCCTACCCCCAATACCATGTGCTCTAATTTTGCCCACTAATCTCCTATGTGGGACCTTGTCGAAGGCTTTCTGAAAGTCGAGGTACACCACATCCACTGACTCTCCCCTGTCAATTTTCCTTGTTACATCCTCAAAAAATTCCCGTAGATTTGTCAAGCATGATTTCCCCTTCGTAAATCCATGCTGACTCGGAATGATCTTGTTACTGCTATCCAAATGCTCAGCAATTTTGTCTTTTATAATTGACTCCAGCATCTTCCCCACCACTGATGTCAGACTAACTGGTCTATAATTACCCGTTTTCTCTCTCCCTCCTTTCGTAAAAAGTGGGATAACATTTGCTATCCTCCAATCCACAGGAACTGATCCTGAATCTATAGAACATTGAAAAATGATCTCTAATGCTTCCACTATTTCTAGAGCCACCTCCTTAAGTACCCTGGGATGCAGACCATCAGGCCCTGGGGATTTATCAGCCTTCAGTCCCATCAGTCTACCCAAAACCATTTCCTGCCTAATGTGGATTTCCTTCAGTTCCTCCATCACCCTAGGTTCTCCGGCCCCTAGAACATTTGGGAGATTGTGTGTATCCTCCTCAGTAAACACAGATCCAAAGTAACGGTTTAACTCGTCTGCCATTTCTTTGTTCCCCATAATAAATTCTCCTGCTTCTGTCTTCAAGGGACCCACATTTGCCTTGACTATTTTTTTCCTCTTCACGTACCTAAAAAAACTTTTGCTATCCTCCTTTATATTATTGGCTAGTTTACCCTCGTACCTCATCTTTTCTCCCCGTATTGCCTTTTTAGTTAACTTTTGTTGCTCTTTAAAAGAGTCCCAATCCTCTGTCTTCCCACTCTTCTTTGCTATGTTATACTTCCTCTCCTTAATTTTTATGCTGTCCTTGACTTCCCTTGTCAGCCACAGGTGTCTCTTACTCCCCTTAGAGTCATTCCGCCTCTTTGGGATAAATTGATCCTGCAACCTCTGCATTATTCCCAGGAATACCTGCCATTGCTGTTCTACCGTCTTCCCTGCTAGGGCCTCCTTCCAGTCAATTTTGGCCAGCTCCTGCCTCATGCCTCTGTAATCCCCTTTGCTATACTGTAATACCGACACTTCCGATTTTCCCTTCTGCCTTTCCATTTGCAGAGTAAAACTTATCATGTTGTGATCACTGCCTCCTAATGGCTCTTTTACCTCTAGTCCCCTTATCAGATCAGGATCATTACACAACACTAAATCCAGAATTGCCTTCTCCCTGGTAGGCTCCAGTACAAGCTATTCTAAGAATCCATCTCGAAGGCACTCTACAAACTCTCTTTCCTGGGGTCCATTTCCAACCTGATTTTGCCAAGGCCCATCATTTATTTATTTGCCTCTGTACTCCACAATTTGAGATTTGTAATAGAAAAAAAAATAAAGGCCATTTTTATACATTTTGGTTTCACCATGTAGAAATTACAGCTGTGTTGAGACATAGTCCCTCCATTTCAGGGCACCATAATGTTTGGAACACATGGCTTCACAGGTGTTTGTAATTGCTCAGGTGTGTTTAATTGCCTTCTTCATGCAGGTATAAGAGAATTTTCAGCACCTAGTCTTTCCTCCAATCTTTAAATCACCTTTGGAAACTTTAATTGCTTTTTATCAACACGAGGACCTAAGTTGTGCCAATGAAAGTCAAGGAAGCCATTGAGACTGAGAAACAAGAATAAAACTGTTAGAGACATCAGCCAAATCTTAGGCGTACCAATATCAACTGTTTGGAACATCATTAAGGAGAAAGAGAGCACTGGTGAGCTTACTAATCACAAAGGGACTGGCAGGCCAAGGAAGACCTCCACAGCTGATGACAGAACAATTCTCTCTGTAATAAAGAAAAATCGCCAAGCATCTGTCCGACAGATCAGAAACACTCTTCAGGAGTCAGGTGTGGATTTGTCAATGACCACTGTCCGCAGAAGACTTCATGAACAGAAATACAGAGGCTACACTGCAAGATGCAAACCGCTGGTTAGCTGCAAAAATAGGATGGCCAGGTTACAGTTTGCCAAGAAGTACTTAAAAGAGCAACCACAGTTCTGGAAAAAGGTCTTGTGGACAGATGAGACGAAGATTAACTTATATCAGAGTGATGACAAAAGCAAAGTATGGAGGAGGGAAAGAACTGCCCAAGATCCAAAGCATACCACCTCATCTGTGAAACACGGTGGTGGGGGTGTTATGGCTTGGGCATGTATGGCTGCTGAAGGTACTGGTTCACTTTTCTTCATTGATGATATAACTGCTGATGGTAGTAGCAAAATGAACTCTTAAGTGTATAGACACATCGTATTTGCACAAGTTCAAACAATGCCTCAAAACTCATTGGCCAGCGGTTCATTCTACAGCAAGACTATGATCCCAAACATACTGCTAAAGCAACAAAGGAGTTTTTCAAAACTAAAAAATTGTCAATTCTTGAGTGGCCAAGTCAATCACCTGATCTGAACCCAATTGAGCATGCCTTTTATATGCTGAAGAGAAAACTAAAGATGGCTGCAATACAAGCCTGGCAAAGTATCACCAGAGAAGACACCCTGCAACTGGTGAAGCCTATGAATCACAGACTTCAAGCAGTTATTGCATGCAAAGGATATGCAACAAAATACTAAACATGACTACTTTCATTTACATGACATTGCTGTGTCCCAAACATTATGGTGCCCTGAAATGGGGGGACTATGTATAAACACTGCTGTAATTTCTACATGGTGAAACCAAAATATATAAACATGGCATTTATTAAAATCTGACAATGTTCACTTTAACCACATGTGATTTTTTTTCTATTACAAATCTCAAATTGTGGAGTACAAAGGCAAATAAATAAATGATGGGTCTTTGTCCCAAACATTATGGAGGGCACTGTATTTGTCAATTAGAAACTGGACAAATATATTTTACAATGAAGTCATATGATAGGTTACACTGCATGTTTACTTTTGAAAAGATGATTTTTTTCAAAGTGGATCAACACCTTAGTGCTCAGTTAAACTCAATTAAGCATTGATAAACTGTATGAGATGACCCACCATACAGAAATCATAGCACTGAAATGAGCCACTTTGGTTCAACTTAATATAGCAAAAAAAACATGCTCAACCCCCACAGATGTGATTTCAGCAAGGCAACCTTTGGTGCATGCATTAATTTTTATAGAACAAGACAGCCCAGCATGCCTTTATTCTCACCCCCCAAAAAATCTATCATCTTTCACGTCGAAAGCGAGGAACTTTTATCCAGGGGATACAATTTTTTGGACTTGAAAGTGATTCCTGAGTGCACAGTTTTGACTTGAAAGTGATTCCTTCTTTGTGTGCAACAGCGCAGTTCGTCAAACAGCTACCTCACACCACCTGTGACCCATGTTGAATCCCAGCCTTCAGTGCTGTCTTTGTGCAGCTTGCATATTCACTGCAATCTCACACATTTTTGTTGGGTATTCAACTTTCCTCCCAAATCTCGAAAATGTGCAGGCTGGTAAATTAATTTGCCGTTGTAACTTGTCCACAGTGTGGAGGGGACAGGTAGAATCTAGGGAGAGCGGTGGGGGGAGCAGGGAGGGGAACATAAGAAGCAGCTTACTTTAGAGACACTGTGTGAAAACAGGCCCTTCGGCCCACCAATTCCACTCCGACCATCAATCACCCATACACTGGTTTTATGTCCTACGTACTAGGAGTAATTTACAGAAGCCAATTAACCTCTTTGAACCCATAGAACTAGTATGTGGGTGATCAATGGTCACCATCGACTCGGTGGGCCGACGGGCCTGTTTTCACGCTGTATCTCTAAACGAAACCCCTTTTTCTCCCCCCACAACACTCCCTAAATTCTACCAGTCTTTGGCATGTGGGAGGAATCCGGAGCACCCATTGAAAACCCACGCGGTCAAAGGGAGAACATACAAACTCCACACGTGTAAGAAAGAATATCTGGTTGTAATTATCTTCACTGTCCACTATATCAGGGATCTCCAAACTATGGCCCGCGGGCCACATCCGGCCCGCCAGGATATTTTATCCGGCCCGCAGCAAGCTCTTAGGTGGCGGGGACTGGAGGCAGGTGAATGTACATCGGAGAGCTGATCGCAAACCGACCCAGAGCCACGACAAGGCGAGAGATCGCAGCACCCCCTCGCAAACAACAAACTTCCCTCCTCGTCACCGCCGCCGCTCACCCCAGGAGAGGAGGGGGAAGGGTTGAGGGAGCAGCGGGTGAGAGCAGGAGCGCGGGGAGGGGGAGGGGGTCAGAGGGTCCGGTGAAGGAACGCCGCCACTCTCTCTCCCCTCTCCATCTCTCCCAGAGCCAGAGAGATCTGCACCGCTCCTCCATACTTCCCCGGCCCCGTCTCCCTCTAACGCAGCAAAATAAGAACCAACACGTGAAACTTCCCTCCTCGCTGCCGCCGCTCACCCCGGGGATGTGGGGCTTCTGAACAACAACTACACTTGTGTTTGTTCTTATTTCGCTGCGAGGCCGGGGAAGAGAGTGGAGCAGTGGCGCAGATCTCGCTGGCTCTGGCAGAGAGGGAGAGGGGAGAGAGGGGAGAGAGGGAGGAAGGGAGGGAGCAGCCCCTGCAAGTGGCGGCGCTCCTTCACCGGACCCTCTGACACCCACCCCCTCCCTGCACTACTGCTCTCACCCGCTGATCCCTCTACCCCGACTCTCTTCTCCCCCCCCCCCCCACTCTCTCTCTCTCGCCCCCTCTCTCTACCCCCCTCTCTCTCTCTCCCCCAGTGGTGGTCACTGTATTTTTTCTGTTTTATAAATAATTGTATACCTACGGTAGATATATATTCCAATATTTCAAGCTTTTAAAAATTGAATATTATTTATCTGTTGCCATATAAACCTAATGTAAACTAACCTAATCTAACCTAGTTTAACCTTTCCTAATCTAATCTAACATAACCTAGTCTAAACTTTGAGTTCATTAAATTTATAAAACTCACACTTCTTCATTTTTTCCTACGGCCCACAAACATGTGCCAAATATATAATGTGGCCCTCATGCTGAAACGTTTGGAGGCCCCTGGTCTATATCATCAATTTTGATTTAATTATCATCACCTGTTTATAGTTGTTATAAATCTTTGTTTTGAATGTATACAGGCAAATTATACCATATCAGGTATATCAGGTTGTGCAAAAGAGAAAGTAAACCGAGTGCATAGTGCTACAAAGCAGCCAACATCATGAAGGACCATTTACACCCCAGTCATTCCCTGTTCTCACATCGACCACAAGATACAAAAGCTTGAATGCACACAGCACCAAGTTCAGCAATATCATCTTCCTCACAGTTTTCAGATCGCTGAATGTTCCACTCAATTCACTTCATCACAACAGATGCGGGTGTCACCTTGTTTTTCTTGCTCACTTCTTGTCCTTTTAAAGCAGGTGCAGTCCTCAGACTGCGAGAGGTTGAAGATCTCAGTGAAAACACCAGCCATTCAGTCTGCACAGGAACACACTCCTCCAAATAATTCCTTATGAATTCAATAACCACCATGGCATTTTCATTCAGGACCGTTGCAGTGTCCTTGAATATTGCTCAGTCTACCGATACCAAGCAGATGCAAAGTCGCTTCACTGCCTCCCCTGATCAGCTCTGTACAATCCTCACCAATGGAGCAGCACTTCTCAGTCGTTGCCTACACGGAGGAAAATGGGGCATAGCCAGGTGCTCCAATGTTGCAAAGTGTCATCGAGGAATGGATCGGCATCTCTGATGATGGAACAGCAAAGGCATTGGATCCTCTGGTGTTGCAGAAAGCACGTTGATTTGGAAATGTCTTCTTCAAACTAGCGCTGTGAAAGTACACAGCTATGATGAAGGTGGCATGAGGGGACACACTTTGGTGTTTATTGACTGGGTGAGATCTAGCTCCTCCATTGCTATCAGAGCATCTGCCTGGACAGGATGTAGACTGCAGTCATGATGGCAGCGATCAATTCCTTAGATTTAGAAGGGTTGGCACTTCGCTGCTAGTATGTTCCAGGTATAGAGAACAGGAATCGCAGAAGATGGAACACCATGTGTTTGCCTCAATGCAGATGACACTACCTCTCCCTTTTCCCCAATAACATTTGTGGAGGGAAGTTTGTTGTTTGCGAGGGGGTGCTGCGATCTCTCACCTTGTCGCGGCTCTGGGTTCAGCTCTCAGCTCTCCGATGTACCTTCACCTGTCCATGTCTCAGTGAAACTGAGTGCACAGCATTCTCTCACACCCCTTTGGTAAAGTTAAACCATGCTTTTACGGAATTGTTATGTCACAATTTCATATGCCAATCCATGCTCTAAGTTCGTCCTCGACTACAAGACTATTGCAATAAGTAAATGCAGTTTAGCCTAGCAGCCTTCCCTCTTCTGCTGCTACCACCAGGCCTTCCTGTTGGACTTGCTTGCTTTAACTTTCACATTTGCTTCGTCGTTCACAAACATCAGAATAAATAATCAAGAACACATAGACAAGTTAATCAATGTTGCAGCTTCCATTTTCAAACAAAGTCGCAGCTACTTCTTTAGAACTAAATTATGGCATTTTTCCCCATATTGCACATGTCGATCATGATGCCAAATGAGACTTACAGTATCACCTCTGCCTGCACATGATCCACGTCCCTCCATTCTGTGCCTATCTAAAAGCTTCTTAAATGCCACTAATGTGCCCACTTCTACCACCACCCCTGGTAAAGTCTGTGCTCAGGTTTTTAAAAATTATACTATAATTTAAAGAAAAACTATGCATAAAGTTTCTGATTTAAAGTTTCTGAAAATAAAGTTTGTGACTGCTGGCAAGGCACATCGAATGTCCAATGCACTATCAGTATAATTGCAGACCTTCCAACATTTGATTTTACAAATTCATAATTTTGATGTCCAAAACTCAGAATTTTACACCAAAATACATAATATGGCACGTAATGCAACTTTTCAGCAAAGAAAAGTATGCCCGCCAAATGCGCATACGCATTGCACTACATACATGTGTGAAAAACAATTATTATTTGCAACAGTCTGTAGTTCTTGGACTACATGTACAATGTCAGGCCTATCACGAGTATATTCTGCTATTTATAGAAAGGTTATTGCACAGAGATGCTTTTTGCAACTCAAAGAAAAAATTGGCTTTTGTTTTGTTTTTTCTACTTTGCTTTTTCCATTACACATCCCAATTCTCTTGGTATTGAATAAAAGAACAATGGTCATAAAATGTGTGACTAAGTTATGAAGAAACAGTTTATATTTGCGACTCGACTAAGCATATGGAAAGATTTCATAGCACGAGTCTGTGACTGTGCTAACAAGGATCGAAATACAACGCATCGATATTGACCATCCGAAAACAGTCGGTAATTTTGATCACTCCTAAACCATCTGGCACAGCGTTTCTCAACCTTTTTACCCTTGCTGAACATTTGAAATAATTTTCATGTCTCAGGGAACCCCTACATAAAAATTTGTCACGTACAGCTCCTGTCTACTGACCACTAAAGGCCATTTCACACTGGTGCCATATACACATCGCTAAATATATTCCCTATGATTATTATAGTTTTTAGGCATGTGAGTGAGGTGAAAAAAGAGGAAAAGTGCTGAGTGTTTGCGTGAAGCGTACAGCGAGGGACAAAAAATTGGAAAATTTACACGCAAAATTACCAGTTTCAAGCCTCTTTTAGTGCATTTCAAAGTAAAAACGGACATTACCAAATAATGTGAATATGTCACTGTATACTAATAACATTTTAATTATTTTAATTTATTTTGTTATATAATCTTGCACTTAAATTTAATATTTACTCATTACAGTTCCACCACTGATTTTCTGGCAGTCTTGGTTCCAGAGCTTTGCTGGTTTATCCAACCGGCCAAGAAAGTCGGCTATGGGGATAGATGTGCTGGCTCCAGCTGGGCTGGAGTTCCAGAGCCCCGGCCGCAGGTTGCAAATTCAACCCACCGATCGGGCATGTAAGTCCCGATGAGTTTGAGATTGGCTGCCTTGCCCAGCCTAGGAGTCACATTTTCGGGGAGACTTCCAGGGCGGGGTGATGTCTCGCGGAACCCCTAGCGACCGAATTGACAAATTAATATTACCGACTGTTTTGCGGAAAAATGTGAGGCGTGATCGGAATGGAATAAGAAGGCGGAAACTTCCCGCCAAATTCGGAAGGGTTGGGAGGGGTGTAATTGTCATGTGTGCAGAGGTATAGTGAAAAGCTTTTGTTTGTGTACTATCACAGGTTGTGCAAAGAGAAAAATACCAGAATGCAGAATACAGGCAGCACAGAGGGAAAATTGTGCAGTTGAAGATGACATTGCCTGGTGAAGGTGATGTTGCCAGAAACAAATCCACCTTTCCTTATTGCGGTAATTGAGCCATGGCCTCCCTCCACTTCATCCCATCTAATCACTTGCTCAATTCTTTTCTTTATCCTGGAAATGTATCCATAAGATCTTTTAACTCTTCCGGGGGGGGGGGGGGGGGGGTAGGAAGAAAGCATCTTTTTCATCAGCCTCAAGAAATTATTACATTTGCTTAAGGATTGCCAGTTGGGCTCATAACAAAGTTTTTGTGAAATCTAAGAAATAAATTATTTTAATGCAATTCAAGTTCCAGCCATAAATATTTAAGTTGTCAAAACTCATTCTTCAAATTGTTTATATGTTCTTTCCTCCATTACTGTGTTTCAACAAATCTTATTTTTCCCTTTTACCCTCTGTGTTCTATTTGACTCAACTTCCACTTTTATTCCTTGTTATTATTCATCTTTTTTCTTAATCATTCAAACTCATTGCCCAAGGAGATAGACTTGATCCCATCATTCATCCAGGTCCCACCCAGATGCTACACATTTATGGCAGTTAACATTGTTTTTAGTTGGGAGACAAGGACAATTCAAACTGGGATACTGAATGCACATAATCTTTTATCCAGAGTAGGGGAACCAAGAACTAAAGGACATAGGTTTATGGTGAGAGGGTAAAAATTCATACAGAGGGTGGTGGGTCTATCAAACAAGCTGCCAGAGGAGGCAGTTGAAGCAGGAACTGTAACAACATTTAAAAGACATTTGGATAGGTACATGGATAGGAAAGGTTTAGAGGGATATGGGCTAAACACGTGCAGATGGGACTAGTGTAGATGGGGCTTGTTGGTTGGGAGCAAGTTGGGCCAAAGAGCCTGCTTCCATGCTGGATGACTATGGCAGTACACACGATGTCCTTTCTGTAGTATTTCTGGCCTTATTTTCCATTTTACAGGTCATAACTAAGCCATATTGGTAGCATCTTTCATTTTTATTTTTTATTTCTTGATGTCATTAATTATCTGTTTTAGGCCTCGGTATTTTCAGGTTAATACTTTAAAAGTACTATATCTTTACTTCACTTTCACGGCTACAGTAAACTTGGAAAACCTCTCGTCACTCTTTTTCGAAATGCAATTGTAACTTTAAGTAATTATTTATAGGGTGACTTCAGATTCTTCACTATTATTCCATCACTAACTCCTCATTTGCACTTTTAAAAATCAAAACACATTACAGATACAGGTTGTCTAGGAGAAATGTGAGGTAATGTGCCTGCACATTCTGCTAATCGATCCATGTACTAATGAGCTTCTACCGTCTTCGCCAACTGGGAAGATGCACAAAGAAGAAAGGTGTCAATTGCTCTCTCTTCAATGATGGAAATGAGTACTCCAACTCTTCAGCTCTATAATATTAAACCATCCACGACTTTCACATCATTATGTAGTCTGCAGGCACACAGCGATGTCTGTTTTCTATGAACTAATACTTGACAGGAGAATGAGCTAATATTTGATCTATGTACTAATAATTTCTTAAGTGCTAAAGGGCTAATAAAAATGATGGTTTCTTTTTTCACATTATCTACAAACTAAGATAATCAATCTGAAAGGAAAATCAGTTTCCAGCTAAAAGAAAGTACTAATTTCAAGAATGGAAAATGTTCTTCATAAAATCATCTGCTTCTTCAGATTACCAACTTCCTCAGAAAAGTGGTATTATTTCATAACCCTGACCCATTATGCTCATAATTGGGGAAAAAAAGCTTTCTACAAATGGATTAACTGAATGGTTAAGAGGCCAAATTACCTGATAATATGTAGCCTCAGAAAGAAGATATTTAAATAATCATCTTATAAAGCAATGTAGAATGAGCGAGTTGTTTATGAAGAAGGTCCCATTTTAAAAATAAACAATATTTGTAAAGTTTCTCAAGAAAAACTGTGATTTCCATATTTTCATATTGCCATAATTTGTTTTTACTAAACCCTATGGTCCCAAGGTCTTCCTCAGCTGGGGATTTTCCAAGATAATTACACCCAGAATTATGTATTTTAAATACACAATTTTTGTGTATAATGGAAGTTTGTGATTTAGCTTTTGATTTAGTTTTCAATCTATTTCACATTTTACACTGCTTAATGCTCCAAATATCAGTTAAAAATTGTGCATTTTACTTTCTAGTTCGTTACCTATGAAAAATCCTTCAGGTGCTGGGCCTAATGATTTGAACCGAGCCATTAGAACCCTGTATTGCCTTGACCTGACACCTTACAACACCTACTGGAGCAGGAAAGGGGAAGTACACTCGACAGATCTTTAAGAACCGCTTTCATTTAAATCATAGCAATCACCTTCACTTCAGTTGATAGCAAAATCCTGGGCGACATTCTAGATGCCTACAAAAGTTTGTCGCTTTGATTATTGAATTCTTTGATGAGACAGAGTTGGACTAAGATTGGTGTTGATAATTCTTCATAAGATCTGAGACAGAGTGCCAAACTAGGATTGAGTTTATGGCATTTATGGCTCAATAACATAATGAAATGTAAGGAGGTGGTAGATAAATGTTTAGTTTAGTTCAGAGATACAGTATGGAAACGGGCCCTTCGGCCTACCGAGTCCACACCGACCAGCCATCCCCGCACATTAACACACTCCTACACTAGGGACAATTTTTACATTTACACCAAGCAAATTAACCCTACAAACCTGTCTGCCTTTGTAGTGTGGGAGACAACCTAAGTTCTCGAAGAAAACCCACGCTGGTCACAGAGAGAACGTACAAACTCCATACAGACAAGGATCAAACTCTGATGCTGTAAGCTCTGTAAGGCAGCAACTCTACTGCTGTGCCACCGTGCCCTTCCAATTTGAAGGAGTTAACAGTGATATGTTCTAGGGATCAATTTTTAATCAATTGTTCCTGATAGTTTTAAGATGAAGGTAACACAAACACTTAGGAACATAGAAACGATGTAATAGGATAACTATAGATTTCAGGATGACCGGATGAATAAAAATAGGAAAGAGGTATGGTGGATGTAATAGCTTGCAGAGAAGAGTTAAGTATAGTACTATCAGAAAAAAAGATACATCACAAATAGAATGCTTTTAAAAATGTTCTGAGACTCCACAGAGTCATTTCCACAAATGCTTAAAAGTTAGAGAGTAACTTGATAAGGTAGATACAAAAAAAGCATATTGGTCACTTAATTTCAAAGAAAATACAAGGGCAAAAAGATGGTACCAGAACTTTATTAATGCTGGCTGAGCCAAAACTGGAGAATAATGAGCAATTCTGGGTGTAATGATCTTGGAAAATACACAGAAAAGGTTTTCTGTTGTCCATTTCAAGAGACTTTGGTTATGAGAAGATGGAAACTGTAAAGTTGTTGTCAAAATAGAGAGGGGGAAAAGTGACGTTTCAAGACAATAGGAGGTTTGATAAAGTGGACAGAAAATAGGTCATTCCCCTCTGGTAAGTGGGTCATGAACTAAAGGTTATGGAATGCAAGATCATTGGCAAAAGATTATAGCATATAACTTAACTGAACTATCTAAGGTGCACCACTTGGTGATTGTATAACATGCTATAAACTGTAGACAGACATTTCGGGTCGAGACCCTTCTTCAGTCTGAAGAAAGGTCTCGATCCGAAACGTCACCCATTCCTTCTCTTCAGAGACGCTGCCTGTCCTGCATTGTGTCTACCTTTGATTTAAACCAGCACCTGCAGTTCTTTCCTACACATGCTATAGACTGTTTTGGTAATGAACTCACAACTGAAAATTTCAGCTGAATGTTGCTGGTGTCAGATTTTATACGTTCAATGCTGCTGCTGCTCCATCAGGTGAAGACTGATTTTTAGAATGGATCGTTGGATGGTAAGCCAATGGTAGACACACAACGCCTAACCCCTAGGCAATTTTTAACAATTGGCAAATCAATACATGTTGATGGAAGCAGGTGTGAAACTTGGTGAATTGCCTGCTTCAGTTTGAGAGTAAAGATTGTTTATTGCCATATAGGAACAAAACAATGAAATTCTTACTTGGTACAGCATTGCATGCAGATTAACGCAATGGTACAATAAATAAACATGCACTGATTAAAAACATAATAAATAATCAGTAATAATAGGTAACCAGACTGTAACAGTACAAGCCAAAGTAGGGACTGCAATCCAACAAAGTTCATAGTGCATCGGTGCCGAGATAGGATTGTGGTTAGGATTATACAGTGTGGTTCTAGAGGTTAATGGGAAGAAACCATTCTTCAACCTGGGGGTAACAGTTCTCAGGCGCCTGTATCTTCTTCCTGACAGTAGCAGCAAGATGAGAGCTTAGCCAGGCTGGTGTGAACTGTTGATGATATTAGCCGCCATTTTTAGGCAGCACTTTGTGTGGATTGCTTTGACGGTGGGGCGATCGATGCCCGTGATGGACCAAGCAATGCCCACTTTTTCTGCAGCTTCTTTCATTCATTGGGTCAGGTTAATGACGCAGGACATGTGTAGTCAGTCAGTATGCTCTCTAGAGTAGATCTATAGAAGTTCAAAAGAGTATCTGGCAACATGCCAAATCTCCTCAAACGTCCGAAGAAGTAATGATGTTGACAAGCTTAATTTGTGATTGCATCGGTGTACTGGGCCCAGGATTTTCTCCACCACCATCCTAGCAATGAAGACAGCTTCATGATCCTTAGCTTTCACTTCCTGAAGTCAACAATCAGCTCCTTGGTCTTGTGAATATTGAGACCAAGATTGTTGTTCTAGCACCGTTTGATCAGATTATCAATATATCTCCTGGACCCTGGCTCATCTTTACCAGTATTCATCCAACAGTAGAGGTATCACTGGTGAATTTAAAGATGGCATTGGAGCTGTGTCTGGCTCCATAGTCTTGGGTGTAGTGAAAGTAGAGCAGAGGACTAAACTCGCAGCCTTGAGGTGTCCCTATGTTGAGGGCCAGCAAGAACGATGTGTTGTTGCCAATTTGTACTGATTGAGGCCCGCCAATCTGCCAGTGAAAGATCTAACTTCATAAGGGCAGGCAGAGATCCAGTTCCCCGAGTTTGACAATAAGCTTAAAGGCGATGGTGGTGTTGAACACTGAGCTGCAGCCCTGCCATATATGCTCTTGTTGTCCAAGTAGTCCAGGGCAGAGTGTAGAGCTAGCAAGATCCAGTCACCACAGATCAACAGGTGATGCTAAGTGAATTGTAGTGGACTGAGATCCGACTAAGGAAGGAATTGACACGCGTCATAGCCAAGTTGTCCCAGCACCTCATCACAACAGAGGCAAGTGCGGCCGTTGGTAGTCAATAAGGCATGTCAACTTGCTCTTCTTGGGCACTGGTATTATTGATGTCTTTTTAAAGCAGGTGGGGACGTCTGACATAGAACTGAGAGGTTGAAGATATCCGTGAAAACTCCAGCCAGTCGGACAACGCCAGTTTTAAGACCGCAGCCTATTACACCATCAAGGCACCGCCCAGCACAAGAGTTGGAAGCCAAATCCAGCTTAATGGAAATCACGTAATACCTTAGAGACCTAGTTTTATCCAACCATTACTGAAAATTAAATTTATAAAGATTTCAAAAATTTGAAAAAAGTAAAATTAAGATAAGTTATAGAAATAAGATTTTTTGTTACTCAGAATGAATAAGCATATCTGTAATCCTAAATTATTGATGTGTGGAATACTGCGGGAAAAAAACACATATAATTTAATTAATATTAATAACTAACCACATGTAATAATTTAACATTCAGAAACATTTAAAATACAGTGCCCTGCATAATGTTTGGGACAAAGACCCATCATTTATTTATTTGCCTCTGTACTCCACAATTTGAGATTTGTAATAGAAACAAATCACGTGGTTAAAGTGCACATTGTCAGATTTTAATAAAGGCCATTTTTATACATTTTGGTTTCACCATGTAGAAACTACAGCAGTGTTTATACATAGTCCTCCCATTTCAAGGCACCTTAATGTTTGGGACACCGCAATGTCATGTAAATGAAAGTGGTCGTGTTTAGAATTTTGTTGCATATCCTTTGCATGCAATGACTGTTTGAAGTCTGGGATTCATGGACATCACCAGTTGCTGGGTGACTTCTCTGGTGATGCTCTGCCAGCCCTGTATTGCAGCCATCTTTAGCTTATGTTAGTTTTGGGGGGCTAGTCCCCTTCAGTTTTCTCTTCAGCATATAAAAGGCATGCTCATTTGGTTTCAGATTGGGTGATTGACTTGGCCACAAGAATTTACCATTTTTTTTTGCTTTGAACAACTTCTTTGTTGCTTCAGCAGTATGTTTGGGATCATTGACTTGCTGTAGAATGAACCACCGACCAATGAGTTTTGAGGCATTTGTTTGAACTTGAGCAGATAGGATGTGTCTATACACCAGAATTCATTATGCTACTACCATCAGCAGTTGAACCATCAATGAAGATAAGTGAGCCAGTACCTTCAGCAGCCATACATGCCCAAGCCATAACACCCCCACCACCGTGTTTCACAGATGAGGTGGTATGCTTTGGATCTTGGGCAGTTCCTTCTCTCCTCCATACTTTGCTCTTGCCATCACTCTGATATGTTAATCTTCGTCTCATCTGTCCACAAGACCTTTTTCCAGAACTGTGGTTGCTCTTTTAAGTACTTCTTGGCAAACTGTAACTTGGCCATCCTATTTTTGCAGCTAACCAGTGGTTTGCATCTTGCAGTGTAACCTCTGTATTTCTGTTCATGAAGTCTTCTGCGGACAGTGGTCATTGACAAATCCACACTTGACTCCTGAAGAATGTTTCTGATTGGCCGGACAGGTGTTTGAGGATTTTTATTTATTATAGAGAGAATTCTTCTGTCATCAGCTGTGGAGGTCTTCCTTGGCCTGCCAGTCCCTTGGTGATTAGTAAGCTCACCAGTGCTCTCTTCTTAATGATGTTCCAAACAGTTGATTTTGGTAAGCCTAAGGTTTGGCTAATGTCTCTAACAGTTTTATTCGTGTTTCTCAGTCTCATAATGGCTTCTTTGACTTTCATTGGCACAGCTTTGGTCCTTGTGTTGAGAAACAGCAATAAAAGTTTCAAAGGTGATGGAAAGACTGGGTGCTGAGAGCTCTCTTAAACCTGCATTAAGGAGGCATTTAAACACACCTGAGCAATTATAAACACCCGTGAAGCCATGTGTCCCAAACATTATACAAACATTCAGAAGAAAAAGACCAATGTCGATTAAACGTGCCGATCACAACTGATCATTCAGTGAAACTAACTGCCAACACTAGAGATTGTTAAACGTTGAAGAATCATGCAAACTCAGATGTTCACAAAATTCATTTTTACCTGAACTAAGCTAGTCCCCATCACCTCCTGGACAACTGCTATTCAAATGAATAACATTGTAAAACCTTCTCACAGGTATTTTCTCCAAGTCTAATTTCCCGCAAGCCTTATCTTGGAATTTCAATTATGTTCACCTACCCTCCACTGAACAATTACTTGGACTTTAACTCAACAAAAAAAATGTTGATACAAGAAACTACAGATGCTGCAATCTTGGGTCCCAAGAGTTCCAATCTGTGACGTTACCTGTACATTCCCTCCACACAAAAAATGTTTCTCTGGTCAGTTAATAGGAAACATCTTTGCTGTCTCCCCCTCTAGCTTCTGAGCTTTCTCTCATCTGCACATCTTTACATTTTGTTTAGGAATACAATTAACAATTAAACTGCAAAGTAACATGAATGAGGAACTATTTAAAGAAATTTGATAACTTTTGTGATTATGAAACAGTATTATTCCACAGAAGGATACCTGCAGGTTTTTAACTGAAGAACATATGACTGCTTGGCTTCAATTCAAAGCTGTTTGTTTGTACTTTCAGGTATAATGGGAAACTTCAGATCTTTCAAGAAAGTTACACGGAAATCTGAAAATCATAATTGTAGAGTCTGGAAAAATATGTTTGATGGACTAAATAGAATAGAATATAGAACAGTACAGCACACGAACAGGCCCTTAGGCCCAAAATATCTGTGCAGAACATGATGCCATGACCAGCTCTGATCTGCCTGCACATGATCCAAATCCCCACATTGCCTGCATATTCATATGCCTATCCAGAAGGCTCTTAAACACCACTATTGTATCTGTCTCAACCACCACTCTGGCAGTGCATTCCAAGCATTCGCCACCCTGTGTGTAAATAAAACTACCCCACATATCATCTTTAAATTTTGCTCCTCTCACCTTAAAGCTATGCCCTCTAGTTTTTGATATTTTTCATCCTGGGAAAATGTTTCCCACTGTCTACCGTAGCTATGCTTCTCATAATTTTACGTACTTTATCAGGTCTCCAACACCCTTGGGCATTCCGGAAAAAAACAATCTGAGGCAATCCTATTGCTCCCTGGCGGCAATACCCCATGATCTGGGCATCATTTTGATCAACCTCCTCTGCACACATTCCAAGGCCTCCAGAACTGCACGCAATACTCCAAATGCCACCTAATCAAAGTCGTATAAAGCTGCATCATGACTTTCATACTTATATTCACTGCCCGACCAATAAAAGTATGCCATATGTTTTCTTTACCACTCTATCTACTTGTTGCCACATATGAGGTATTATAGACTTATCCCCCCTGGTCTAATCCCTCCCTACCTATGTCCAAGACACATCACGTGCCCTTCGTCTCTTCAATGACTTTCGTTTACCAGCCCCCCACTCCCTCATCTTTACTATGGATGTCCAGTCACTCTACACCTCCATCCCCCACCAGGAAGGTCTTAAAGCCCTCCATTTCTTCCTCGACCGCAGAACCAGCCAATTTCCATCTACTAACACTCTCCTCTGCCTAGCAGAGTTGGTCCTTATCCTTAACAACTTCTCCTCCGACTTCTCCCACTTCCTCCAAATCCAAGGCGTAGCTATGGGCACTCGCATGGGCCCCAGTTATGCCTGCCTCTTTGTAGGGTACATCGAATAATCACAGTTCCACGCATACACTGGCCCCAAACTCTACCTCCGCTGCATTGACGTCACCCATGCAGAACTCACTGACTTCATCGACTTCACGACTAATCTCCATCCTGCACTCAAATTCACTTGGACCATCGCCGACATCTCCCCACCGTTTCTAGATCCCAGTGTCTCCTTCACAGGAGACAGTCTATTGACTGACATCTATTGCAAACCCACTGACTCCCATAGCTATCTAGACTACACTTCTTCCCAACCTGCTTCCTGTAAAGACTCTATCCCCTACTCCCAATTCCTCAGTCGACTCCACATCTGTGCCCAGGATGAGGTTTTCCATACCAGGTCATCGGAGATGTCCTCATTCTTTAGGGAACAGGGATTCCCCTCTTCCATTATAGATGAGGCTCTCCTCGATATCCCGCAGCTCCACTCTTGTTCCCCCTCTCCCCCCCCCCCCCCCCCCATTAGTAACAAGGACAGCCCCCTTGTCCTCACCTTCCACCCCATCAGCCGTCGCATACAGCATGTAATCCTCCAACATTTTTGGCACCTCCAACGAGATCCCACCACTGGCCACATCTTCCCATCTCCACCCCTTTCTGCTTTCCCAGAGACCGTTCCCGCCGCAACTCCCTTCCCACCCAAACCACCCCTCACCGGGTATTTTAGCTTGCAACCACAGGAGATGCAACACCTGTCCCTTTACCTCCCCCTTCGACTCCGTCCAAGGACCCCGACAGTCTTTTCAGGTGAGGTAGAGGTTCACTTGCACCTCCTCCAACCTCATCTACTGTATCCGCTGATCCAGGTGTCAATTCCTGTATATCGGCGAGACCACCGGGTGGCGCCAGTAATGGCTGCCTTGCCAACAGTCTGTCGCGTGTCCATTCCTTCTTTGTTGTTTATAGTATGTGTTAAATGTACTTTTAGTGTTCTTTAGCTTATTTTATGTGGGGGGTGGGGGGAGGGTTGGGGAAACTTTTTTAAATCTCTTACCTCGACAGATATGCGATTTTTTTCCGTATCGTATCTCCGTAAGCACCGCAGCCTAGCTGGTGGCTTCTGCTGGGCGACTTTGGGAGCCCCAGCCGTAGGAGCCTGCAGGACTTACCATCGTGGAGCTTGCGGCCCCTGTCGGGGATCGACTTGAACTCCAACCGCTGGAGCCTGTGGACTTTAACATCGTGGAGCTCTCGGTCCCTGGTTAGCGACCGACTCCGGCAGCTCCAAGCTGCAGGAGCTTCGACCACCCCGACGCGGGGGATTTGATTGCCCCGACGCGGGGCTTCGACCGCTGGCTGTGGGAGCTTCGACCGCCCCGACTACGGATGGTTCGACTGCCCCAATCACGGGAGAATAAAGAGGGAAGAAGGCTAGACTTTATTGCCTTTCATCACAGTGAGGAATGTGGGGAATCCACTGTGGTACATGTTTATGTTAACTTTTATGTAGTTGTGTGTCTTGTTGCTTTTTTTAGTATGGCTGTAAGGTAAATTGAATATCACTGTACCTTAATTGGTACATGTGACAATAAACTGACCTTGAACCTTGAACCAAGCGCAGGCTCGGCGATCGTTTCACTAAACACCTCTGCTCAGTCCGCCTAAACCTTCCTGATCTCCCGGTTGCTCAGCACTTTAACTCCCCTCCCATTCCTAATCTGACCTTTCTGTCCTGGGCCTCCTTCATTGTCAGAGTGAGGCCCAGCGCAAATTGAAGGAACAGCACCTCATATTTTGCTTGGGTAGCTTACACCGCAGCGGTATGAACAATGACTTCTCTAATTTCCAAGTAGCCCTTGCTTTCCCTCTCTCTCTCCATCCCCTCCCCATTCCCAGTTCTCCCACCAGTCTTACCGTCTCCAGCTATATTTTATCTCTGTACCGCCCACTCCCCTGATATCAATCTGAAGAAGGGTCTCGACCTGAAACGTCACCCATTCTATCGCTCCAGTGGTGCTGCCTGTCCTGCTGAGTTACTCCAGCATTTTGTGTCTACCTTGGACCAGATGATCCCTCTGTATATCAATGGTCTTAAGGGTCTTGCCATTATTTGTATATTTTCCACTTACATTTGACTTCTCAAAGTGCAACAAATCACACTTGCTCTGATTAAACTCCATCTGTCATTTCTCCACCCCTTTTTGTAACTTATCTATATCCTTCTGTATATTGTGAAAGCCTTCCTTGTGGTCCGCAATGTCAGCAATCTTGGTGTCTTCTGGAAACTTACTAACCAACCAGTCTACATTTACTTTAGTTGAGTTTATTGTCACGTGTACCGTATTTATATATCATCAAAAGCAGAGGTCCCAGCATAGATCCCTGCAGAACTCCACTGGTCACAGACCTTAAGACCAAATATTGTCCTTCCACCTCCAACCTCTGTCTTCTATCAGTAAACCATTTCTGAATCCATGTGATTAAATCCCAAATCCCACGCATCTTAATCTTCTAGATTAGTTTACCATGGTGTCTTTATCAAATGCCTTACTAAAATCCATGTCGACAACATCCACAGCTGCCAGTTTAACTTTAGGCCACATTTTTATACAGCCCTTTGAAATTCATCGTCTCCATTTAATACGACTCCTTCTGCAGACTGGAGCAGCAGTGAAGGTGTTAGTTGATTTCAATGTACTCTTATTTGGCATAAGAAAACTGGCCAGAGATCCCATTCCTGGAAACTGCATAAATATAGATTTGAGCTGGCACTTGGCATTGCTCAGTTTTTTCCATGGAAATGGCTGAACACCCAAATGATGTATCATTTAAATTCATATCAGATTTGCTTATGTCAAGGACACAAAATGTGAATGTAATTTTTTTGAATACAAGTGCACTTTATCACATCACTTACACATATTCAAAGAAAAAAAATCATACTTTTAGCATGTTGAAAAATTCTTAAATGTTGAACTACACAGCTTAAATCTGTGGTTGCCACAGAATGCTGGAGTAACTCAGCAGGTCAGGCAGCATCTCTGGAGTGAGGGAATGGGTTGGAGGAGGAATGGGTGACGTTTCGTGTCGAGACCTCTCTTAAATCTGTGATGTACTTGCAGCTTCAAAAATAACGTATTAAATTCTTGATGTGTGTGCGCGCGTGCAATTCAACTAATTTAAAGAAATTATATTCCTTCAAAAGGTGCATTATACACTTGTCCAACAATTTTTTTTAATGTGATTAACTAATAATACTAGAATGAACTACCCTCAAAATTGAAAAATGGAAAAAAGTATTAGATGTTAACATTGAGAACTAAATGAGAGATGAATTTGATTCCATCCTGAAAATGACCGTGTCTTTGTGTTACTTCTTAAATTACTTTTGAGGACTAATTTTCTGCTGAAAATAATTGCATGGTTATCCCTTCTCTGCACCAATCTCTTTCATGCTCAAATGCAAACACCAAGCTGGAGAAATCACCATAGTTGCTGTCAAGCATAGGACAGAAGTGGCCTATAAGTTCAGTGTCAAAATCATTATCGCCTACGCATGTGTTCAGTCCATAAAGATGTCAATATCCTAAAAAAAACAGCAACATCACTTTATTTCTCCCATCGAGCTATCACAATCTTTACTCACCACTCTCATCTACTACCTTCCAATCACAATCAATTAGTCATGGTCAAATGCAAACTCTAAATCAGCACAAAGTGCAATCAAAATATTAAAACTAACCAATTGCGATAAAAACTTCATCCTAAATCCAATTAATTTATTCTGCACGCATAGCTTAACAGAGTTGGATTTTGGAACAAAAGCCAGGGGGGGGTTATCCTTGGTGTCTTGGCCAAAATGTATCATTGAACCAACATTTATAAATCAAATTATCTGGTCATTAAAGGGGTTGTGTGCAAAATGGCTGCTGTTTTGACACATCAAACATATTCCCCCCGACTTAAAATAACCCACTTTGGTCCGAGAATATGAAAGGCACGAAGTAAAATGAAATTAAAAAACAAACAAACATTCATAATTTCCAATTACACTACAATTTCCATGCATCTTGGCTTCAAAACACTTTTCATTTTGCAGTCAGATAAAATTCTCACTGTCATGTTGGTGTAACTGTAGACTCCAGTATGCCAAAAGAAACAATAATCCTTACCATAAGACAATAAACTGCAAGGCAATTTCAAAAGCATGTACTACACACACTTTATTGAAAATAATAAAATGGACTGAGAAAGTATTTAAAAAGCATCTGGCATCTCGTGTTTTTATAGACAAAGAGAGCACAAGGCCAAGTAACGAAGAACCATTAAATTAAAAAAAACACTGATTCAGCCACTATAGGAATATTGTGCGCAATCTTGTCCCCATGATTTAGAAGAAACCTGTGCACAAGATATGGATGAAATTATTTCTTGGATGTGGTACCTTCGCCTAAAAAAGCTGGGTTGCACACCTCCAAACAGATTGCAAGGAAATCCCATGGATATTTAAAATTATAAAGGACCTAGATAGAATAGGTATGTAGACAGGAAATGTTCTCAACGGTATGTGGGTTGAGACTAGGAGACACAGGAACTGCAGATGCTGGTTTACAAAAAATAAAGTATTGGTGTAACTCAGCGGGTCAGGCAGCGTCTCTGGAGAACATGGATAGGTGACATTTTGGATCGGGACCCTTTTTCTTCAGCAGCTACTTGATAAGCCTGAAGAAGGGTCACAACCCAGAACAGGGTTTCCAGAGATACTGTCTAACTGTATCTTTTTTATTAGACAAGGAGACATTGAATGAGGGCAATTGGCAAAATAACCAAAAGTGAATGCTTGGAGTCTGGAATACGCTGGTAGTGCTGGAGGCAAATTGAAGTATTGCATTCAAAAAGGGAGCAGTTATAAGAGAAAGGATATGCAGGGCTTGGGAAGGTGGTGGAGTGGGACTGGGTGAATTGCTCTTTCATAGGGCATGTATTTACGTGACAAGCCAAATTGTATCCTTCCATGCTGTAATCACTTTTCTGAAAACACCATACTATAATCCACAAGATTGTTTGGTATGAGACTAACAGAGAAATTATACAACTCGAAGCAGATGATAGAATATACAACTATCATATCCACTCACACAACTGTGAATTTTACAAGTTACTGGCAGGTTAACTTGTTACAGGGTAAATTGACCCTAACATTTGGTAGAGTTACCGTAGCTTATTTTGAAGTACTTCATGTACTATGGATATTAAAAAAAAGAACGCTATGCTCCTGTAACATGCCAACAGTGTGTAAAAATTGGTTTATTAATTTAGACTAATCGCCATTTTAATAAGATTTTTTTTGCCAACCCCATAATTTATAAACTTGAATCTCAAGCCTGTACATTTAGAGTAAATTTAAGCAATGACACAAATTATTCTTCAATTTATTTACTTTGTTTTTCAAGATTTCTTACCAAGCCATCATTACCTATATAGTAAAATTCTTGTTTGTTTGTTTGTTCCTGAACTACAGCCAAAATGGTGCATGATAGTGCAAAAAATTTAGGCCCACCTTACTCACCGTCATCCCTTTGGTGCTAATGGATGAGGTTTCATTGAAATCAATGTTATATTTTTAAAGTTATTTAAGTTTAAATCTATCTCCTGGGGGGGGGGGGGAGGGGGGGGGAAGAAGGGGGGACGGGAAGGGGGAAGGGGAGGGGAAGGGGGGAGGGGAAGGGGGAGGGGAAGGGAATGGGGAGGGGGAGGGGAGGGGAAGGGGAGGGGGAGGGGAAGGGGGGAGGGGAAGGGGGGAGGGGAAGGGGAGGGGAAGGGGGGAGGGGAAGGGGAGGGGAAGGGGGGAGGGGGAGGGAAGGGGGGAGGGGAAGGGGGGAGGGGAAGGGAATGGGGAGGGGGAGGGGAAGGGGGGAGGGGAAGGGGAGGGGATGGGGGAGGGGAATGGGGGAGGGGAAGGGGGGAGGGGAAGGGGGAGGGGAAGGGGAGGGGGGAGGGGAAGGGGGGAGGGGGGGGAGGGAGGAGGGGGAGGGAGGAGGGGAGGGAGGAGGGGGGGAAGCTGCACCAATGCAGGAGAGGTTTGGGCCCAACGGGTCCACTTGGTCTAGTTGAACCTAAAAATGAATGCAAACTTAAGTCGGAATGCATGAAATTGATCTTCATGGTGGCCTTTTCAGCACTTTACCCATTTTATGGGTAAACTTCACTTTTTATCTTTGATTTAAAAATCAAAAAGATTATTTAAATTATTTTATTCTAAAACACATTATCGAAGAGTTAAGGCGATAAGAAAATGTAATGAGTGGGAGGCACCCTACCACAATTTGGTATGCACAATCAGAAAACGTGTTTTAACTGAATGTCTACACTTTTTTGAAAATATGCTTCAGAAGCATAATGGCTACAATGACTTTATTAGTTATGGCACTGGAAAGATTCTCCACAGAATGGTACACAAGATAAAGCATTCCTAATTTGAGCATTCGGAACAGAACTGCTGCATTTGCCTTCAGTATGAAAAAAACTAACCTTGCCCAGTATGACATGCAATCTGCTCCATACCTAATTAGCTACAATTCTTACTTACATATATCAGAGTGTATCAAGACGGCATCAAAGTCCAGTCTTACTTAAAGCAGAAAATAATCTGTTTCAACAAACGTTGGGAGCAAGGTAGTGTCAAATGACCATCATCTAATTTTCTTTATTGTGTTATTACAGGGCTACTGCAAACTAACTAACTAAATCAGCTGCGCAAAAAAATTAGTTTGGCAAATTAGGATCTTCCTACTACTCAATAGTACATCTGGAATTGGTCAAAAAGCAGGATTCAGTATTTATTTTGTTGTATGGCTAGTTAATCTTCTCAGAGATGGTAAAAGTCTGAAAACAAACAAAACTGGTCATGGTTGTGTAAGAAAATAACTGCAGATGCTAGTACAAATCGAAGGTATTTATTCACAAAATGCTGGAGTTAGCAGGTCAGGCAGCATCTCAGGAGAGAAGGAATAGGCGACGTTTTGGGTCGGGACTCTTCGGTCTCGACCCGAAACGTCGCCTATTCCTTCTCTCCTGAGATGCTGCCTGCCCTGCTGAGTTACTCCAGCATTTTGTGAATAAACTGGTCATGGTTGATTCTTATCCAAGGTGCCATGACTTAAATCTATGACATCCTCAGTTATGCAGAATAATTGCCATACAGGCCCCATAGCAGAAGCGTCCACGTCGCGGGACTGGAAATTGGAAGTGTCCTGAGCTATTTCTGCTACCACCATCGTCTACTGTACAACTGCGGCTCCCACTGATTGTCGCCGGAAGCTTGCACCCTTTTCAGGACGGATGATGACAGTGATGTAACATTTGACGGATGGACACGAAAGAAGAAGATTGCAATACACACTAGAGTTCTAAATTAGCATAAAAGCTGCAACACCTCAAAACTGACCAATGTTTTTCAAAATATGGTTGATCCTGTCAAAGGCTGCTGGACACTAACAATGCCATTTTCAAAATCCTCCAGATCAAAACTCCAGCAAAATACCTTGTTTTTTCCCCAATTATGAGATGGATTAGTTGAAACACAACTAATCTGAACAACCAGTCCTTTGCTTTCTGCCACTTTCTCCTACCTTGCCTGGTAAGGTTTGACTGCACTCTGCTTCATTAAGTGCCATTTGTTTCAAGTCTAATACGGTTTCTATAGTACGTGAGCATTTATGAACATTTCTTCCTTCCATGATTTTAAATTCATACAAAGATTTGTCTTTAACTCCTTATATTCTGTCTGCAGGACCTTTTTTAAAAAAAAACGTATGCTGTAGGTACATATGCTGTAGCAACCTGTCTGGACACCAGTGATGGGGAAGCGCCCGTCCAACAAATATGCTTCTTAAATCCAAAATGTAATAGCAGTTATAGAGTTTGAAGCTTCAAGTTAACAAAGCGTTTGGGAAATGAATCATGGCCGGCGGGGGAAACATGGAATATCGAGGCGCCAATAAGCAGCAGGCAACTCAGCTGAAGCAATGGGTTACAAAAAAGGGAAAAACTAGGGTAGAGAAATCCTCCGGAGGACCCATATCTGGCACGACGACCCCATTCGCTAGTGATGAGGAAGATGAGGTGGTAGTGAGACCACTTCCCTATGCCCCTTCCAGGCCACAGCCGGCACCATCATACCCGTCGCTTCCTTCGAGTTCATGGACCTCACAGGGAGATTGGGGAGGACTAAGGGATATAAGGCATTTGTTTGACCCGAGCTCACTGACCTCAGTGGCAGAGAGAGTAAAAACCAATCCCAGGCAAATGAGAGACCAAGATCGGATGTTACCAATGAGAACGGTTGCACATCCACAGGCAGACCAGCAGGGTCAGCCTCACACAATGGAAGTATACTCAATCTGGAAGCCACAAGAAATTAGCATGATTCGTGATAAAGCACCAAGTTACCTTACAGAGAGAGGCGAAGAGAGGCATGTATAGTCCCCAGAAGCTCTCCCAGGGGGTACTAGATAGAGCTCTTAAAGATAGCGGAGTCAGGGGGGTATGGGGATAAGGCAGGAACAGGGTACTGAATGAGAATTATCAGCCAAGATCACATTGAATGGCGGTGCTGGCTCGAAGGGCCGAATGGCCTCCTTCTGCACCTATTGTCAATTGTTTTGACCTATTGGAGATCTGGTAATTATGCAAGGGAACATCAGACGCCACCAATCCTCCACCCATACCACCGGGGAGAATGATGACGAAATAGGGTCGGCATCATCATACGAGGTAGGCTTTACCACCTACTTGCCTGTTAAAATAACTCTTAAACCTGATGTGCAGTTACCATCCACCGCACAATATCCCTTGCGGCTGGAAGCCTTATTCAATCATTGCTACATCAGGGCATCTTAATCCCGTGTCGATCGCCCTGCAATACACCTATCTTTCCCGTGCCCAGACCAGGGTGATCAGAATGGCGCCTGGTGCAAGACCTCAGAGCCATAAATAAAAACGTGACTCCAATGCATTCCATCGTACCGAACCCCGCAATTATATTGAGCCAGGTCCCGGCAGAAGCTACTATCTTTACAGTGATTGATCTACAGATTGCCGGTATCTGTTTGCATTCACCTATGAAGGTAACCAATATATCTGGACCCGGCTACCTCAGGGGTTCGTGCATTCACCTACTATTTTTTCCCAGGTTCTGGCAAACCAACTGAAAACCTTACAACTACCCAAGGGGTCAACGGTAACACAGTATGTCAATGATTTACTCCTTGCTAGTAAGGATTTGAACAATAACATCGAAGACACCAGTGTCCTTCTGGACGCACTACACTCCTGGGGATATGTGATCCCCCGACGGAAGGTCTCTCAGGGACAAAAGACAGTTAAGTTCCTCGGAACCTTGCTGAATGGACACTCACCCCCGAGAGACTCGCCCCAATTACAAAGTACCCAACGCCACAGACTCTGAAACAAATGCGGGTGTTTTTGGGGTTAGTAAACTTTTGCAGTCAATGGGTTCCTGATGTAAGGATCTATACAAAACATCTTTCCACGTTAGCATCTACCAATGCGCCCAAGCGCCTCGAACTCAACGAGCAACAGCAGGCTGCTTTTACCCAGTTGAAGGAAGCCCTTTCCTCAGCCCCAGCAATTGGACGGTCGCTGTATGATAGACCTTTCCAACTCTATGTTACCGTCATACAAGACTGTGTTCCCGCGGTGCTCACCCAATACCATGGTGACGCTCGGAGACCGGTGGCGTACTTTTCCGCGTGGATGGCAGTAGCCTGCGGGTACCCTCCATGCACACAGATTCTGCCTGGTATACATGCATCTATCTCAGCGGCCTCTAATATTACCCTACTGCAGCCGATAACCGTGTATACTACCCACTGTGTGGCCACCTTAATGAACGCTGATCAAACCAAGTACCTTAGGCACGGCTCGGACTCCACGAGATGGCACTCCTGCAGAACCCTAATCTTACCTTTCGTTTCTGGCACGTCCACCAGTGCATTGCGACTCACCCCTTCACGACTGTACTACAATTAATGCCCATAGGACTAGCGATTATTAAGTGCAGTGCCCACTCGGGGGGAGACGATGCCGCCTCCCGGGGAAACGCATATGCTGACCAAGCCACTAAAACAGCGGTTAGTCAGTCAGGTAACCTGGTACCCCCAGGGAACATGATCCTAGCGAACAGACCGGTCCTGCCAGATATGGGTGAAGTGCAAAAACTGCAGAGGGACGCCTCTGATACCGAATAACATGTGTGGAAAAGTGAGGGTTGTCACTGGGACTCAGACACAGGTCTTTGAATGGCCCTTCACGGACAAGTATGTGTACCCGATGCATTTGTGCCTGTGCTCCTCACTTACCTGCATTCTCTCACACATGCAGGTAAGGAGGGAATGATAAGAATGGTAAAGGAGACGTGGTGGCATCCAAAAAATTCGGCAAGAGGCATTAAAACTGGCCTCGGAATGTAAAATTTGTCAAAAAATTAATCTGGGGAAGCCAGTTAAAGCGCCCTCAGGGACAACACACCGATGCCATCATGTCCCTTTCAATGTCTACAAATTGACTTTATTGAAATGCCTCGAGCTCATTGTTACAAATACTGTTTGATAATTCTGGACCTATTTAGTAGATGGATTGAAGCCTTGCCGACCGTTAACAACACCGCTGAAATAACAGTCACCTTGTTATTAAAGGAAGTTATTCCAAGGTTTGGACTACCAGAAACCATCAGTTCTGATAACGGCACGCACTTTACGGCTGCAGTTAGATATGCAACCACTTTCGTATTAAACTGCAGTTTCACTGCACCCATCATCCTCAGGCTGCAGGGATGGTTGAGAGGGCTAATGGTACATTAAAAAACAAATGGGCCAAATTTATGGGTGAGACGGAACAGCCGTGGATTAAGGTATTATCACTGACATTATTTGAGATGAGAGTCACTCCCCATAGTGCTACTAAGTAATCACCAGCAGAAATTATCTATGGGAGACCTCTAAGGACCCCATGGGGAGTTGATAGTCCCACCCGGGAATTTTAGACCTCCACGCATTAAATGATCTATGCCCAACAAATAACTCGAATACTTTCAGTTTTACATTCGCAGGTTAAGGACGCACAGAAGCCGCTTCCCGAGGAAATTGACCATCACCCATTACAACCCGGTGATTACGTGCTGATACGCAACTGGGATCGGAAGAAATTAGGAGAACGTTGGAAAGGACCAAGTCCTGTCGTCACACCAACTGCAGTAAAGGTGGATACATTACACAGACTGTAAACGAATCGGCGGGCTATAAGAAACGACCCCCACCAGAGGACTTGTGGTGATATTTGCCAACTTGGGACTATTAATCCTAATTGTCCTTTTGCTGCTTAGATGTGTCTTACCATTAATTACCGCAGCTTGCAAGAATAGCCGCTTGCAGTTATCATTTAAAATGATAAAAGGGAGGAATGATAAAGTTGGCTAACTAGCCTTGCCTTGCAGAGGTTGATGGGATGCTTGACTAAAGAAAATTTGGCTAAAAAAATGTGTGTTTGCTGCAGAAGTCAAGCCCAGACAGCTAATTTGATTGCAGAGATACTTAACTATTGTGTATATGGTCAGTGGCATGGAAGTTGTGAATGGCCGAAACTGCCTTCATATCTGGTTACCCCAATGTGATAATTGCCTCTATTATGTACATGGTTGAATATACGAATGTAACAAGGGCCGAAACTGCCTTCATGTCTGGTTACCCCAATGTGATAGTTGCCTCTATTGTGTACCTCTATTATGTACCTTGAGCACTGGAACTTGTGCAGAAAGTTTAGCTCAGATAGCTAACTTGGAGCAGGTTTATTCCACATATGGTCAAGCCATCTGTTTGTGGATTTTGCATGTCACCTCCATAATAAAAAGAAGCTGTATGCTGCTATTGCTGAAGTGGGTGCTCAGATCTGGCAAGTATAGCTATTACTTGTAGCCGGCTCTGCCACTTCCCGCCTGGGCATTAGTGGGCAAGCTTTATGTGTTTTAAATTGATTAGCGTGGTTGTCTTTTTGTTACAAGGTCAAGAATTTTAACATACCCACAAACTTATTCTTTGGAAGTGAACAAGTAGATATTCTGTCAAGGCCGATAGTAATCGTTCAAGATTTAAAGAATGTATTCTGAATAACTGCTGAAAACACATGACAAGAGATCTGCTCACCTTACTTGCATTGTATAACTCCAAAGAGTTACTTCACATTTCTGATGGAATAACATTATAAACAGTTGGAAGATTTGATTTTTTTTCAGTTCCTTATTAGTGCAAGTTCATTTGCTAGCAAATTTGTCCCCTGATCTTTGCCTTCGCACTATTTAAGAAATTAAGTTGCAATTCAGTGTCTGATGGTTGATCTCAATGTAACTAACATAACACAATGGGAACGGTGTTTACTTCAGTAAGCTGTAGTTACAGGACAACTAGCGAGTCTTTTCAGATCAGAGATATGGACAGCAATTCGTACATAAATTATTTTAAAAATAGGGTTGAAGAGGGGTCCAGACCCCAAAATTGCCTGTCCATTCCCTCCACAGATGCTGCCTGACCCACTGAGTTCCTTCAGCACTTTGTATTTTCTTCACAATAAAAGCAAGTTCTGAACCATGCATGAAATTGAAGTAATTTCTTTAAAAATAAGATTTCAACGATAGTCATTGCACTTGTCAATGATTAAAGTAGAAATCTAATGCAATTGTATATGCAGTAGTTAGACCAGTTTCCAATCTGGATTCTAGAAAAAAATATCATTCTTACAGTATCTACTTGTTGAATCATTCTGTCAGATATTTTGGCAGTCATTTTTTAATGGATTATGTGGCTGCATTTCTTAAGGATTCTCAGTAATAGCACATTCAGCTTTGAATGACCTACATTCTGAGAAAACTGGCACTAATTGTGTTGGTCTTGGAATATAATTTATCATTCCTTCATTAGCACACCGGAAATCAAACAATTGCATTTTAATTCCAATTTATCTCCTGGATATCATATTTTAAATCTGAAGTTTTATCCAGTCCCAGAAGCGATGGAAAAGCAGTATTAAATACAATTATTTCAAATATCACAGTGGTAAGTGGGAAAGTCAAATCCTGGCCTTGCTACCCTGAGTTTTAACTCACTTTTCAATAAAAGGACATTGAGCACCTATAAGGTGTAAGATTTGTCGTCAATAACCTGGCTAACAACACTGGATGTTTGTTAAAACATAAAGAGCTAGTAGTTTATCTCCATTCTAACAATATAGATACATGTAATGTATCCGAAGATATTATAAACCAAATTGCAGCTAATATAAATCACAGGGCAATATATTGATGGAGGTAGTGATGAAAAACTAACCAGCTTCCTGAGTTCTTGTGGTGGTCAGCAATGATAATGGTAAACATTTCATATTTTTTCTTTCATGCCATGTTCTCAAGAGCATTCAGCACTGACTGCATCGGGAACCAAAAGCAAGTCAGAGTCATAGAGCGGAAACAGGTCTTTCGCCCAACTTGCCCATGCTGACCAACAAGCCCCATCAACACGAGTCCTGCCTCAACAACCTCCTCTAGCAGCTAGTTCTATTTTGTGTAAAAAGGTTACCTCTCAGGTTCCTATTAAAACTCCCCCCCCCCCCCTTACACTTATGTTCTCTGGTTAATTCCCCAACTAGGCAAAAATCTGTGCATATACCTGATCGGGTTGTTTTAAATGTGCTATACAAATAAAATTGACTTGACTTGACTTGACTTGATCTATTTCTCTCATAATGCCAATATGCCAAAAGTCTTTTTGACCTCTCTATCTACCTGTGATTCCACTTTCAAGGAACTATGTACCTTTACAGTTTTATATTTAAAACTGAGGTGAGAAGAAACTTTTTCACCCAGAGATTTGAGAAATTCTCTGCCACAGAAGGCAGTGGAGGCCAATTCACTGGATGAATTTAAGAGTTAGATAGAGCTCTAGGGACTAGAGAAATCAAGGGAAATCAAGGTTACTGATTGTAGATGATCAGCCATGATCACAATGAATGGTGGTGCTGGCTCGAAGGGCCAAATGGCCTCCTCCTGTTCTGTTTCTACTCCAAAATCCCTCTGCTCTACAACACTCCCCAGAGCCCTACCATTCAGTGGGTAGGTCCTGCCCTTGCTAAGACTTCCCAAAATGCAACACCTCACATTTCTCTATATTAACTTCCATCAACCTTCCTACCCAACCGATCAAGATCCTGCTGCAAATTTTGGCAACCATCTTTTCTATCTACAGTACCATCCACGTCATCTGCAATCGTGCTTATCATGCCTTGTACGGTCTCACTCAAATCATTGATATAGATGACAAACAGCAATGGGCCCAGCACTGAACACTGAGGCACAACACAAGTCACAGGCCTCCAGTCCAAAAAGCAACCTTCCACCATCACCATCCACCATGACTTGACATACAAAGCCGTACTGATTATCCCTAATCAGCCCTTATCCATCTAAATGCATGTACATCTTATCTTTCAGAATACTCTCTAGTAGTTTCCTGACCACAGATGTTAGGCTCACTGGCCGGTATTTCCCAGGCTTTTCCCTGCAGTCCCTGAATAGAGGCACATCATTTGGCATCTTCCTGACTTCTGGCACCTCACCCGTATTCAATGACAACTCGAGAATCTCAGCCAGGCACCTGCAATTTTCACTTCAGCTTCCCACAATGTCCTCGGATATATCTGGTGCAGGAAATTTGTCTACCTTCTTATGGTCAAGACCTTCAGTATCTCCTCGACTGTAATATTAACTGCCCTCAAGACATTTCCATTGACTGCCCTAAGTTCCCTGGTCCTCATTTCTCTCTCCACAGTAAAAACAGAGGAGAAATACTCATTGATGACCTTGCCCATCTCCTGTGGCTCCATGCAGAGTTGATCGCTTTGATTCCCATTCTCACTCGGGTTACTCTTTTTACCTTTATGTACTTATAAAATCTCTGAGGATTATCCTTAATTTTATCTGCCAGAACTATCACCTATTCTCTTCTTGCCCTCCTGATTTCCTTTTTTAGCTTCAAATCCTTGAATCCTTGTGTTAAATTCTTATTTACAAACAAATAAAACAAAAAAAATTGCAGGTGTTGAAAATCGGAAAATAACAAAAACAGTAAATGCTGGAAGCACTTAGCAGGTCAGACAGCATCTACGGAAAGAGAAAGAGTTAATATTCCCCCCAGCTCAATATCTAGAAGGGTGATGTTTCAGGTCTTGACCCTTCTTCAGACCTGAATAAAGTCTGAAGAAGGGTCTCGACTGAAATGTCACCTTTCCTTCTCTCCAGAGATGCTGCCTGTCCTGCTGAGTTACTCCAGCATTTTGTATCTATCTTTGATTTAAGCCAGCATTTGCATTTCCTTCCTACACATTTTGTCTTTTCCAAATATCTGTTAGGCACAAATCAAAAAGTATAGAATATTCTCTACCTGGCTCCAAGACTGCAGCTCCAACAGTAAAGCAGTTCAGCACTAAGTAAACTTGAAACCAAAACCTGAAAAATCACCAGTCCTTTTTTTGCCCCCCAACTAAAATAAAGGAAAAATAGTAAACCTACAACAGAAGATAAGATGGGTAAACAGCTAACATCTTCAATCAATTGAAAAGGCTGTTAGTTAATTTAAAAAAAAGATTATCTAGGGTTATGGGTATTGAATCGAAGCCCAGGTTTCCAGATTTTTAGAAGAGAATGTTCTGCATGCAGACCATTGGGATCTTTGTGAATTGTGCTATGTTGATCAAAACAAATATTTATTGTTGGAAAGTGGGAAGAACTCTGCAATATTTTAGCCAAAGTTGAAGGTTATGTTGATACTTATGCTAGCCAAAGTAATCTGACCTGAAAAGACAGACATCTTGTTCCCTTCAAAGTGTAATTTCTATAAAGTGAGCAAATCTCCCAAGCAACATGTCCACTCCAGTAGCATATGGGATTGTGATGGGTGTTTCTTTTTTTTTTTTTTGTGTTGGTTTGTGATTGTGTGTGTAATTGCTTATTTTTATTGCTCTTATTGTTGGATAATGGATAATGGATAATGGAATTTCGTCCAAAAGACTTGTTTTTTTTGGATGACAATAAAGGCTATACTGATTCTGATTCTGATTCTGATTAGACATATTTTGGCAATTTTTTTGATGAGTCACATGCTTCTGATATATTTTATATAAACCAAAGAGTCAACAGAATGTAAGTTACGGGCTAACATGGCCCACAAAATTCTATTGTTTCCCCATGGTTCACATGCAAACCTGTCCTCTAAATTTTTAAGAGGTATTTGAATTCTACCGCTTCCTTCGTCACTTTTCCTTCTGCCATATAAGATGCATTCCCAAACAGGGCAGATTAAAGAGATACACAAATGCAGTTACTTATAAAGACTAACCAAATAAATCAGGCAACTTCCCCATAGAGTTTCTTGCAGATTCTGAGATGAAACTCTTTTAGGAAGAAAATTAGAATATAAACCTATTTGTCCCTGTAACAAATGTAGCATTTTCATGATTTATCACCACATATCATAGCAAAATAAATAAAATTATGGATGACAAGCAAGCATATGCTTTGAAGGTCATTTAACCAAACAATGACTGGTTGAATAACTAGCCTTTATAACCTTATGGCACAAATAATCTCTAACTGTGGACTAGAATTATGCATTACATAGGTGAGACTATTTTTTAAAATCTCACTTTTTAAACCAATATTAGCAATCTATTAACTGTGCTCCTTTAAAGTACTATCATTGGAGTAGCCTACTATCAAGTTTACGTTTCAACCTTTATCTTTAGTGTGGCATTTTAGTAGCAGTAAAGGGAAAACATAACCCAACATGTTTAGGAAAAAATATACTGCAGATGCTGGTTTAAATCGAAGGTAGACATAAAATCCTGGAGTAACAGGACTACTCAACTAGTCTTCCTGTCTTCCTACTACATCCTATCTTTATCCCGCCCCCTCCCGACATCAGTCTGAAGATTAGGTCTTGACCCGAAACGTCACCCATTCCTTCTCTCCCGAGATGCTGCCTGGCCCACTGAGTTACTCCAGCATTTTCCAGCATACTCCAACATGTTTATGTTTATGCGGTCTCAAAGATTGAATTGAGTAAAGACCAGTAATTCAAACAAACGTATTGTTGCTATCCTCGGTTTAGATTTTTTAGATTTAGATTTAGAGATACAGCGCGGAAACAGGCCATTCGGCCCACCGGGTCCGCGCCGCCCAGCGATCCCCGCACATTAACACTATCCTACACACACTAGGGACAATTTTTACATTTGTCAATTTTACATTTGCCCAGCCAATTAACCTACATACCTGTACGTCTGGAAGGGAATTGAATGCAACATCTCTAAGTTTGCGGATGACACGAAGCTGGGTGGCAGTGTTAGCTGCGAGGAGGATGCTAGGAGGCTGCAGAGTGACTTGGATAGATTAGGCGAGTGGGCAAATGCATGGCAGATGCAATATAATGTGGATAAATGTGAGGTTATCCACTTTGGCGGCAAGAACAGGAAAGCAGAGTATTACCTGAATGGTGACCGTTTGGGAGAAGGGGAGATGCAACGTGACCTGGGTGTCATGGTGCACCAGTCATTGAAAGCAAGCATGCAGATGCAGCAGGCAGTGAAGAAAGCGAATGGTATGTTGGCATTCATAGCAAGAGGATTTGAGTTTAGGAGCAGGGAGGTTCTGCTGCAGTTGTACAGGGCCTTGGTGAGACCGCACCTGGAGTATTGTGTGCAGTTTTGGTCTCCTAACCTGAGGAAAGACGTTCTTGCCTTAGAGGGAGTACAGAGAAGGTTCACCAGATTGATCCCTGGGATGGCGGGACTTACATATGAGGAAAGACTAGATAGACTGGGCTTGTACTCGCTGGAATTTAGAAGACTGAGGGGGGATCTTATAGAAACATATAAAATTCTTAAGGGGTTGGAGGCTAGATGCGGGAAAATTGTTCCCGATGTTGGGGGAGTCCAGAACCAGGGGTCACAGCTTAAGGATAAGGGGGAAGTCTTTTAGGACCGAGATGAGAAAACATTTCTTCACACAGAGAGTGGTGAGTCTGTGGAATTCTCTGCCACAGAAGGTAGTTGAGGCCAGTTCATTGGCTATATTTAAGAGGGAGTTAGATGTGGCCCTTTTTGCTAAAGGGATCAGGGGGTATGGAGAGAAGGCAGGTACAGGCTACTGAGCTGAATGATCAGCCATGATCATATTGAATGGCGGTGCAGGCTCGAAGGGCCGAATGGCCTACTCCTGCACCTATTTTCTATGTTTCTATGTTTCTATGTCTTTGGAGTGTGGGAGGAAACCGAAGATCTCGGAGAAAACCCACGCAGGTCACGGGGAGAACGTACAAACTCCTACAGACGGCGCCCGTAGTATGGATCGAACCCGAGTCTCAGGCACTGCATTCGCTGTAAGGGAGCAACTCTACCGCTGCGCCACTGTGTACCCTCTCCAAGGCATGCCTTTGCAACTGATTTGGGGGAAGAAATATTAATCGATTTGCTGTCCATTATACTATTGCATATACCACCAGTTGGAGAGAACCTCGAGTTCTACCCAATTATCAAATCAAAACCCGTTCTAACGCTTATCACACTTCTTCCATGGGTTGCAAGCTACGATCCAAGTCTTTCCAACACATCTCAACTAATGCAATTCATTAAATCTTAACAGGCTCCCTTGCCCGAATGTTTTCTGAGAAATAACAAGCAGTGCATTCCTCTATCACCACACATCTCTACACCAGATTTGGAATCAGCATACACCTTGGATCAAGTTGTATATACAATCAATATACTCTGGCACAAATTATTTGCCATCTGCCACTAGCTCAGTCTGATCATACTTTACAACCTTCACTTGATTCTTGCTAATTATTTCAGCTGTCTCTTCCTCAAAGTTTAATTTGATGCATTAGTCCTTAACAAGCATTCTTCTTTCCAAAATGAACAGTCAAGCAAGGCATCCTTTGCATTTCCAATATCATTTTATGTAAGACTTGTTTCTCTCCTTTGGTATTGAAGTGCTTATACCAACTTTAAGAATGCTAAGGTGAGAATAAAACATGCTGTCAACTGGACATAGGCTTATTATTCACTTGCGCAAGGACAATGAATTGCTGAAGGCTCTGCAAGAGTTTCATCAATAATTGAACCTTGGAAGGATTTATTTGATCCATATCTTCACCCCCACCCCATTAATTCTCCCACTTCTCCCATGCTCTTACATTTAAGATTAAGTCCATGACACCTTAAACCAGGTATTCTGTAATATTAGCTGCGCCTTCGGAAACAAACCAGAGACATTATTGGAGACTTACCAGTGAGGTAACCAACCACAGTGACACTTTCTTGCAGTGTTTTGTTTTAACAATAGATGGATTGATCGATTGGCCCTTATGGAATAAAATGCAGGTAATGTGCTGTACCTTTCTGATCTGCAACTTGTATAACACACAAGATGATAAACTTAACAGTAGTACAGACAGATCCTAGCGTATGTACAACATTTGCTGAAATGTTTCAGACCCCAGATTCAAAATGCTATGATTTGGTCCCACTGATGTTTCCAATTCTCTCACATCTGATGTGGCGATGAAGTGCAATAAAATAAAGGTGCAGTCTACTTGGAACTGCACTGAGAAAAGGTAATGAGAATAAGCAGAAAAATTCCCATTCACCACTAGTTGGCACCTACATTTTTGGGTACATCGTTAAAAGTTGACAAAAGGCCATTGGAAATCTGCAGATTAATCACACCCATGCTTCCATGTATGGAACAACCAAATAACCTGTTACTAAATAGCCTCCACATTCTTCAAGATACCTGATCATTCAAAGGACACCTGAAGAAGCTTGGCCACACAATTGTTGGGGCACTTTAAAATAATTCCTCAAGTGGTACAAGGAGAGAGCAGGAATGTGGCGTGTGGTCAGGATTATCAGTTGTGACCTTAGTGAACAATGAAGCAGACATATTACAGTCCCATACCCGACTTGGCATTACATGATAATTACAACAGATATCAAAAACGTTCATTCATCGGCACCCGTAACTTCACGCTGAGATTAATATTTCTAAAATTGAGAAAAAACCCTTTAGGTTTAGGTTTATTATTGTCACATGTACTGAGGTATAGTAAAAAGCTTTATTTTGCTTGCTATCCAATTACATCAGATAATACTATACAAAAATACAAACCATCTCAAGTATAATAGGTAGACCAATGGGAAAGATAGAATGCAGAATACAGTTTTCAGCATTGTAGCACATCAGATCTAGAAACAAAGTCCAATTTCCGTGATGAGGCAAAGGTGTTGGAAGTTTATGGAAGGACCATTCAGAAACCTGATAACTGAGGGGAAGAAGCTGTTCCAGAGACTGGTAGTGCACGCTTTCCAGCTTCTTTATCTTCTGTCCGATGGGAGCGGGGAGAAGGAATGACCAGAGTGGGACAAGCCTTTGATTATTGACTACTTTTCCAAGTAGTGTGAAGTGTAGATAGACTCAATGGTCGGGAGTCTGGTCTGTGTGATGGACTGGGCTACATCCACAACTTTTTGCAATTTCTTGTGGTCTTGGAGCAGATCTGTTCCCATACCAAGCTGTGATGCAACCTGCCAGTATGCTTTCTATGGCATTTCCATAGAAGTCTGTAAGAGTCATTGGAGACATACCAATTTCCTCAGTCTGCTGCAATACAAGCGCTGGTCTGCCTTCTTGGCTGTTTGTAAGACAAAGTTATTTAAGGTGTCTTACAAATAAACTACTGACAACACCCTAGATTTTATGAACTTGGAAAGGAGCGAATGCAATGTGAAAGAGTGATTCTGTTCTCCACTTGGGATTAGTACAAATGATTTGTGAACAGCAAGTGCAAGCCTGCTTCCATGGTACATCTCTATGAACTGATGACATAAATGAAATCACAAAAAAATTCTGCACAATTTTATATGTAACATGCAAGAAACTCCTGGGATATCACTAAGAGGAAGGTCCCTTCTCAGTCCAGAAATTAGTTTGCAAGTCATCAATCATGCAATCTGATCTCCCGGTGGCTGAGCACTTCAACTCCCCCTCCTACTCCCAGTCTGACCTTTCTGTCATGGGCCTCCTCCAGTGCCATAGTGAGGCCAACCGGAAATTGGGCCTGGGCATCTTGCAGCCCAGTGGTATGAACATTGACTTCTCCAACTTTAGATAGTTCCTCTGTCCCTCTCTTCCCTTCCCCCTTCCCAGATCTCCCACTGTCTTCCTGTCTCCTCCCTTTGTCCCGCCCCCCTGACATCAGTCTGAAGGGTCTCGACCCGAAACGTCGCCCATTCCTTCTCTCCTGAGATGCTGCCTGACCTGCTGAGTTACTCCAGCATTTTGTGAATAAATACCTTCGATTTGTACCAGCATCAGCAGTTATTTTCTTACATTAATCTACACCATCACAATCTGTACAGTTTAGATTTGGAATCCTATATTAAAATGAGAAAAGAAAGTGCATCAAGAATAAATCAAATTGTTTGAAAGGACAGGGAGACATCAACTAAAATAACCATTGCAGTAGCCCTTGTATCTTGTACAGTACGGCTGAATAGTGCCCAGTCAATTGGATTTTCACCATGTGAAGCTGATCCCAACTAATTTATAACCTGATGACATCACTAGTTACCATACCTTATATTAAAAAAGTCAAAATTCTTCAAAATCAAGATACACAATAAATAAATTGGTTGTATTTCAACACAAATGAAAATTAATTGGTAGCCTGTTTCACGCCCGCCCTTTTTGCTGAAGCGAATAGGTAGATTCTAAAGGTAGTTGAAATAAAAATAAAATACTGGAGATACTCAGCAGGTCGTAACTGTGGAGAGGGAAACATAGGTAATGTTACAGGCCATCAGAAAAAAGTAAAAAATCAAACATGTTTTTGGTTACAGAAAGGAGGGGTGGAAACAAGAATGGGAAGGGGTCACTTCTGAACAATTGCAAAGTTATTAGAAAGACAACTGGCTGAGAAGACAACATAAACTGTTGATGTAAATAGTCATGGAGTAATACATCTCTCAGCGGAGCCATTGAAGGGCAATTTGATTTCTGGTAGGAAAAAACAAACTAGATGGTATAGATTTAAAGGATATGGAACAAGGGACTTGGAAGCATACCTAAACAAATACGTGAAGCTCACAAGGCTAGTTGATATTGATATTTTTAATTTAAAAAAACACAGAAAAGGTAGTCCTTGGTTTTATAGAATATAAAGTAAGGTTATACCACAATCTGTCATTGGTTAGATCCCTTAAATATTCTGTCCAGTTTTAGCAACAAGGTTTAGAAAGGAAAAGGTAAGGAGGGGGTTTAAGAGAATCATACTTGAGAAATGCGGCTTCAATTATCCTCAGAAACTGAAGAAAATAGGTTGTTCTCTCTGTGGCAGAGAAGGTTAGTGAATATGTTCGAAGATCATGAAGTATTTGATAGATTAAATAAAGAGAAATTTATTTTTCTGGTGGCACAAGCCTAGGGACCAAAAGATAAAGATTTAGGATGATTGGAATAAAATAAAATAAAAGATGAATTTATTTCCCATGCAGGAAACATCATGAACCGAAAAGCGTTGCCTGAAAAAGTGACAATGACCTGGAAAAGACAATGAAATAGACCTTTGCAGTGAAATGCTTGGAGTGTTTAGAGTGTTTAAAGGAAAGGGGCAGCCAGTGGATTAACTGGATTACTTTTCTACTATAGCAATAGGTTGCACAACTTTCTCCTTTGCTGTATCAAACAATACAGCACTTATAATCACACATAAACGTTCAGGATAAACAGAGATAAAACAGACTGCACATGCTGAGTAGTAACCAAAGAAGAATATTTTGATAGACATATTGGCTTCCAAAGAATTGTCATAAAAGGAGGCTTTTTGGCCCAATGCTGACTTTCTGCAATAGTAATCCCATTAGTTCTGTTTCCCAGCTCTCTTCCTGCTCCCAAATTTCCTTTCCATGGTGGAATTAATCTATCTCTATTACCTTTTCAGGTTTGTTGTGCAAAACTATTTTTCCTCATGTTACACCTAGCACTTTTGCCAATCACTTTAAATTCATATCCTGTTTTACGACCTTTTCATTTGTACTACCTCAAATTTTCAGAAGTATTAATGATTGGAATTCTAAGCAAACGGTGAGTTTTACTTCAGTGCTTTATTAGTATGTCCATGTATTTGCGTCTGTTTTTCCTGCTGACTCCAAGCTGTTCAACATAAGCTGTTAATGATCAGTGCCAGCAGGAGCAGCATGCACAAATATTGTTGTAAGTGCTGCTTCTGTCTTTTTATCTGGTTTCTTACCAAAACATGCAAATTTTAATCTTTAACAGATATTTTCCCTAAATAGTTTTAAAAATCCACGCAAGTATTTAACAACATTTCCTCATTATCTCTCATAGCCCTTTCATACATACCTGCGAACTTTCACACATTAGGTGCGAGGCTCACACATTCTATGACCCACTCACACATGCATTTAAATCTCACACTAAACTACTGGCACTAAAGAGGTTTAAAATAAAATACTTAGCAGTCCAAGGAACTAATGCAATAACCTTATATTTTACTGAATGCAACAGCTTAATTTTATTCATTAGGTTGAGGTGCGAACCCCTCCTTAACAGTTAGGTATATTTTTATATATATTATTGAGCCCATAATTTGTTCACAATTTTAATCATTAAAAAACAAAATAATAATTAAGCTGATATACACTCCATATGCTCTGCAGGGATAAACATTCTTAGAGTTGTCACTATGTTATGCAAGAGATTAGACCCTTGATGCCCTTCATAAAAGTACTCATCTTCCCCTCCAATTTACCAACAATTAATAAAACTGGGAATGCGCAGCTGTTAAGATATTTGACTTTCTTAGCAATGAAACAAACTGCAGCCAATCAATCACACATGCAACTTTCACGCTTAACTGGCTAAATAATTAGCAAACAAAAATCAAATAGCTGTGGAATACATAATTTGGTGTTTCAATGGCTAAAGTAACAACAGGGCGCTAATACTGGGACACCACAAAGGCTTAAGACAATAGCAAGCAATAGTAGAATTTATTTGTGGTAGAGAACAAAAACAGCAAGTACAGTATGCAAAGTTCAGCATCATCTGATTTTATTAATAAGCAGCAGGTGTTATTTGGCATCTATATCTATAATAAATTCTTCATCAGTGATTGTAGTCGTTGTCTCTTAAAGTATTTAGTGTACGTGATTGCAGCTCTATAGACTTAACATGGATTGGTATTACACTATCACTGCTTTTTAATAATAAATATTAATAATAGGGTCTTAAGACACCTCTGCAGTTCAACCAGTTCAGGCAAAGATGAATGCTATTTAACTTGAGTTGAACTTGGAAGTAGGCCAAGTCTCCTACCAATGTACAGAAGAGAACCAATGTACAAAAACTACATGCAGATGTAATTGGTATGAACTTCTAATACATAATAAACAAATTTGCCACTGCCGACAAAGAAAATAAAAATTCTAGTTCCAGAGAAGGCCTATCAAAGGCCAAGTTGGAAAGATTCAAATGCCTCTGGTAGTGTAAATGGGTGACTATCCTAGAATAAACACACAGTGATGCGACCTTATTTTAATCAAGTATTTATTGTAATTTTTACAAGTATAGCGAGGTAAAGGTACAATAAAAACCTGGCACTGTAAGGCAGCAACCCTACTGCTGCACCACTATGCCTCTCCACCAATATAGATTAGAATCCAAACAGAAACACAATCATTCCTGTCATGAAACATTACCATTATTTTCTTACAGCATACAAATGCACAGCATATGAACCAGATAAAAACTAAGTTAACCAAGTTTTTTTTTCTGAACAAAAGTGAAATTTAAATTCTTCAAATGCTCTAAGACGAGAAATTCTTTGAGCAAATATATAGCACATTATATGTAACAAATATAGGTCCACAATTTTGATTTTCCCAATGCAATACAAGATTAAATGTTAAAATGATTACCGATGCATTTCTTGAAGTTTATCTTGAGCAAACTCAAGCAAAATGAAGAGTAAACATTTTAAAATAGCGGAATTATTCCTCAAGGCAGTGAGGCTGTGTAAAATTACCCATTCAAGCATATTGTTTCAACACTGCCAAGTACTAATGCACTACTGTTGGTTGAAGAAATAGGTAAATTATTTCATTTTTATTCGTTAATGCAATTCCATGCCTTTTAGTTTGGTTAAAAACACGCTGAAAATTAATTAATTTACCAGTGTGAACCGTCAGATTTTATTTTATAAATAAAAGGCTGTTGTTCCAAATTGAAAAAAGGTAGCTTACAAGGCCTGCTGAAATAAGATTCACAAATCACTGCCATTTCAAGAAATGCCTCGAATTTCAACAGAAATTCCATAGATTTTTATTTCATAAACAGACGATAGCATTTTCATTTCCCAGGTAATTGAATTCTGGGAAGTAAATAGCAGTGCGCAGAGAAGCCGTACTTAAAAAGTTATCGGCATACATTGTTCCTTTATGCAACTCTCCATTGCAATAAGAGCATTGTTTATTTCTCTGCAATTGCCAAGAACATTTTTCCAGAGCTTCATCCCAACTTCCACACTCAACAAATCCTCCATTGCAACAAACATTCTCTAAAGTGATCAACATTGGCTTTATGATCCTTCAAAATGATGCGAGACATTTGTTACCCATTAAACAGACAAAGCACGAGTGGACAAAAAGATGACAAGTAATCGATACATACTAATCAGCAATAAAACCATAACAGCAAACTCCAATCATTATAGTGAACTCCAATTTCTTTTGGAAAGGAATTCCTAAATTTAGGGCCTTAAATGTTCAATGGAACCTCAAACTTGATAAGTTATAGGCCTAACCATCCTGCAATAGAAATCAATGCACAGATGACAAAAGTAATCAATTTGAAACATACACAAAATGCTGGAGTAACTCAGTGGGACAGGCAGCATCTCCAGATAGAAGGGATGAGTGACGTTTTGGGTTCAGACTCTTGTTTAACATTTAGTGCTAAAGGATATTATCTAGGCCTGTTGACTTTGAGCCCCATTTTTAAGAATAATCTCATGTCTGCTCCTGGCAGTAAAATAAAACAATTTGAATTAATAACTAATTTAACACAAAATATAATATTAATTATCTCCCTAAGAATTATTCTAAATCATCATCAGCTGTTCTTACCCAGATTAATTTTCTATAAAAAGCAATAAAATGCTTAAAAATCCATGTCATTTAGACATTTTCTGGCAATTAACGAGTCTCTTTGTGGTGCCAGACATTCTTTGACTATCCTCGCAGTTCTTGCTATTTCCTGCTTTGTTGCCTGCTCACTCTTCACACTCCCACTCAACCTTCCACTCCTCTGGTTTACCACCCTCCCAGATTGCAATATCTCAATTGAAGATTATTCAGGCCACTTGTTTATGAATAAATGTGTTAAATTTCAAAGGAACATAATAATGTCACGTCTTTGTCATTTAACACTATTTAAAACTAAAAATAGAAATCATTTTTATCACATTCATATTCCAAAGAGTCAGGTAAATTTGGTTGAATTTCAACTCCATTTTCAACTTTTAAGTTTACAAGAGCAACATTCCTATTTGTTATGACGTTGATTCAATGGTGAAAACATTTGGTATAGGACCACTTTGTGCAAATCACGTCTACACAAAATCTACAGAATATAGGTAATATACTTCCTTACAAAGAAATATTGTTAAAACCAGACTATATCAATAGTCAATAGTCGTTTATTTGTTACATACACATAAATGTGTAGTAAAATGAAACATTACCCGCAGTTGAACAATAAGACCAATAAGATTAATCAATAAAATTGCAATAACACATACAATCACAACTAACACCAAACAAAAAGAAACATCCATCACAGTGAGTCTCCTCCAGTCCCTTCTCACTGTGATGGAAGGCCAAAAATGTCTTTTTCTCTTCCCTGCCGTCTTCTCCCGCGGTCAGGCTGTTGGAGTTGCCACGTCGGGGCGGTCGGGGCTCCCGATATTGAAGCCCCCGCCGGGCGGTGAAAGGTCCACGGCCTATTCCAGGCCGCGCCGGATGGTGAAAGGTCCGTGGCGGGCCGACCCAAGCCCCGCGATTCGGGGCGGGTGAACACGCTGCCTCTGCCGCTGCCGGAGCTCCCGATGTCGGCCCCCATCCAGGGGCCTGCGGGCTTCCGACGTCCACGCGGCCCGCGCCGGAGCCTCCGGAGATGAGTCGCAGCCGCGCCCGCAGCATCCGCAGGCAGCCAGCGCCGCAGGTGGTGAGTCTGGGCCGCGGGCTCTGCGAACCAGAGCCCCAGGTGGTCCCAGGTGCATGGCCGGTGGTAGGCCGCAACGGGAACGGAGACACGACACAGAACAAAGGTCGCGTCTCCGTTCTGGAGAGAGAATGTTACAGTTCCCGTTCCCTCCCACCCCCCCCCCCCAAAAACATAACATACAACACTACATCATATTAAAACTACAATTCAGACAAAAACAACAAAAAACACAAAAGACAGACGGACTGCAGGCAAGCCGCAGCTGCGACGGCAGCGCTGGCTCCTCCATTATGGTACAAAAAACAGGAAACGTAGTGACAGAATGTAGTAGGAAAAGTTAGAAATGAATGAAACTTGGACAGATAAAAATAAACGTGCTCTCCTTTGACTATATGAACTAGATATAGCTTGTCAAAGAAGCAGCACTGTGGTACTGCTATAAGAGCTGCTTCATGGCTCCATTGACCAAGACACGATCTTGACCTCCAGAACCGGCATTGTGAACTTTGCACATGTGATTTCCTTCACGTTTGTTTTGGTTTCCTCCCTTATATGTGCAGGGTGGTACAGTAATTGTCCACTATAATTTGCCCCCGTCGTTGATTGGAATATGGGAAGAATAAAAAGAGTGGTGAGAGCCAAGTCTAAGTGGTTGATTGTCGGTGTGACTTTTGGTCGGCTAAAGAGTCCAAATTTGTAATGCATGATGCTATAGAGAAGTTATAGAATACTGCACCAAAATAACATTAATTTAAAAGAATGTGTAAAGTTACTTCCTCCTTCCAAATTTTAAAAGCTTTTTCCAAACCTTGTCCTAAACACTTTCTCTTCCACAAACAAAAAAACCAAAACAGCCACTGAATTTTCCAGTCATTGACTTTTCCAAGCATTGCTGGCAATAATGACTCACACTCTCCACACTGCACTGGCCACATTTTATACAGACGCTGTTCTCATCCAGCCCACAAATATTCCTCTCACTCAGCTTTCCAAAATTAAAAATCTCCTCCATCAATTTATCCTCTCCCGATGCAAAGTTCTGCAAGCAAAAGCTGAAAAAATTGATTATAATTTGGACTGAAGTGGAAAAGGGCCATCGGTACAACCAGTCGTTATTTTGGCTGAAATAGAGTAGTGCACCTCAATTAAATCTCATAGTAACAGGTATAACAGGTATAACAGAGCTTTATTTGTCGTTCGGTACCGAAGTACCGAACGAAACTACATAGCAGTCATAGAAAAAAAAAAAGAACACAAGACACATAACCCCAACACAAACGTCCATCACAGTGACTCCAAACACCCCCTCACTGTGATGGAGGCAACAAAACTTCCACTCTCTTCCCCACGCCCACGGACAGACAGCTCGTCCCCGACCGACCCGCACAGTCCCCGCACCGGGCGCTGAAACGTCTCGCGGCCGAACCGGGCGATGAAAGGCCCGCGACCAAGCCTTGCGCAGCTAAGTCCCGTGGTCGAGCCGCACCGGGCGATGTCAAGTCCGCAGCCGAGCCGCACCAGCGATGAAAAGCCCCGCAGCCGAGCTGCACCGGGCGATGTTAAGCCCCGCAGCCGAGCTGCACCGGGCGATGTTAAGCCCCGCAGCCGAGCTGCACCGGGCGATGTTAAGCCCCGCAGCCGAGCTGCACCGGGCGATGTTAAGCCCCGCAGCCGAGCTGCACCGGGCGATGTTAAGCCCCGCAGCCGAGCTGCACCGGGCGATGTTAAGCCCCGCAGCCGAGCTGCACCGGGCACTGTTAAGTCCAGCGGCCAAGCCGCACCGGGATGTAAAGTCCAGCGGCCAAGCCGCACCGGGATGTAAAGTCCAGCGGCCAAGCCGCACCGGGATGTAAAGTCCAGCGGCCAAGCCGCACCGGGATGTAAAGTCCAGCGGCCAAGCCGCACCGGGCGATGTTAGGCCCCGCAGCCGAGCCGCACCCCGCGCCGTGAGGAAGAGAAAAGTCCCCCCGTCCCCCCACACCCACCCACCCACACCACCATCCCCTCCCACACATACACAACCAAAAAATATATATAAAAACCATCCCAACACCGACACACAACAAAAAAAGGGAAAAAAAAGACGGACAGACTGCTGATTATTAAAACTTCTAAAAGGTTACACAATGTTTTGTTATTATCTCTTGATTTTTCTGTACCCTAAATCTCTATTCTTTCACAAGACCAAACACCAAGCTGATTTCCATTTTGAATACAATTACTGTTAAATATTTTTTTAAAGCTGAAATATACCACTCTGCTAATGATATATACATTATAAACCTTTTTGGTAATTCTATTATTTTATCAAATCTCTTCCCTTCTTCTTTGGTCTTCTGAATAATTATTGTACGTGTCATCAAATTAAAAAATACGCCATCTAGGTCAGTATCCAAACCATTGAAAATGTTAAACGCTAGCCAAAGGTCACCCATCTGTTTGCAACCCTGGAAAATAATGACCTACTTTCAGTTCTTTTAGTTTAAAGTAAAAACAAAATACTGCAGAAATGGGAAAAGAATGAAAACTACCAGAAAATGCGCAGCATATGACAATTTATTCCTATAAAGTCCTCAGATTTTGCAGAGGAGGGCAAATTAGCAACATTCAAACTGTTGAGTATTTGTCAGGTTCCCTCCAAAGGATGTCAATTCCAGGAAAAGACAGGCTTAGTCTAGACTGTAGAACTTATATCGTCAAATATTCAGTGGAAACTAACCAATGTACCACACAAGATGAGAGGGTTTCCAATGCCAATTGCTTTTCCACGCAACATGAAAATCAATAGTTGTGTTGAAAGATCTCTCACTTGAAATGCAACGGTTTTCTTTACTAGATGCTGCCCGACTTACTGAATATTTGCAGCATTTGTTTTATATTTCAAAATGTAATAGTTCATTGATTCACCTGATTTTATAATAAAGCCAGGCAATTCAGTTGTCTAGCCACTGAAAATAATTTCAATTCCCTTGCACTTGTATTTTCACCCATTAAAAACTTTATACGTCACAAAATAAAATTCTAATTCATCTTTTAAGTAATCTACACTGAAAATAGACAGACATAAAGATTTTTTATCAATGAGATTTCTCACACAGTTACCAATTCACCAGAATACATCCCTACCCTTCTTACAAAGAATAAAGGCAAATTGCCTTTTCTCTTAACTGCAGATACTAATTTCTATAAACTTGTTTTCATGTTTTAAATAGTTCACCGGTCACATCTAATTAGCACGTTTTTTTATCAAACAACTATCATTTAAGAATTCGCAGAGGGCATTTGATTAACTTTTCCAATGTTTATATTGTTTAGACTTCTCACTTGCAATACCTTTTGATACTATTTTATTATAGCAGTCAGTACATGTAGCAGCCCAAGATGTTGTAGCACAAGTAAATTTGAATCAGTTCAGAACTTTGTTTTATGTTGTACCAAGTATCATTGAATACCCGAAGTAATCTCTTCAATTCTTTTGACCAGTGAAAAACACATTGTTTGGGAAGTATCTGTATAATGTTCAATAAAAGTGCCACAACAAGGTGAACAACAGCTTGATTTAAATATACCACTTCAGTGGGATCATTGTGACGTTCTTTACATATAGATCATAGAACCTTTATTCTTTAGTAGTTTCATAGGGATCACATGTGCAAGGACCATTATTGCCATTATTTCTCTTCGAGAAGAAAATATGTTAAAATGGGAGAGAACAGTGGAAGGAGGCATCCCCACATTATACAATAAGGAATCGATACTAGCCCTCGAGTTGACTATGTTCACTAGCAGAGCAGAGGTGAAGTTGTCTATATGACTACCGCAGTTTTCAATCATTTCTGATCTCCAAACACCCACACTTAATCCAGGATTAAATCCAGGACAGGATTTTATTTTTGGAGTGCAGAAGGCGGAGGAGTATTCTTATAGGCGTGTATAAGATCATGAGGGAAATAGATAGGATAAATATACAGTGTGCAGGAAAGAGCTGCAGATGCTGGTTTAAATCGAAGGTAGACACAAAATGCTGGAGTAACTCAGTGGGAAAGGCAGCATTTCTGGAGAGAAGGAATGGGTGACGTTTCGGGTCGAGACCCTTGTTCAGACTGATGTCTGAATGCACAGTGTCTTTTGAGTGAAATCAAGAAATAGAGAGCATTGGTTTAAGATGAGAGGAAAGATTTAATAGGAACCAGGGGGGAAACTTTCTCATGCAGAGGGTAATGTGCGATCAGATGAAATAGTTGAGGCAGGTAAGAACATTTGGACAGATACATGGATGGGAAAGATTTAGTGGGATATATGCTAGCTGTAGGCAAATGAGACTAATTTTGATGGGCCACTTTGGTTAACATGGCAGCATTGGAATGGAAGGCCTGTTTCCGTGTCATTTGATGCAATGACTCTGGGTTCTGAGTCGAGCAACATAACTATTCCGTCTTTTTAGATAGCAATGAGAATGCCCGGGAGTTGGCATGCCGCTCATTATAGGCCTAACAGGATGCAATTTTAAAATCCGTAGACATCAATAAAACCTCATCCAGATAGAAAAGTATTAATAATCAAAATTCATTTAAAAATTGACCATGAGGCCAAGCTTTAAAGTCAAGAGATAGTCTGAAATTATTTGTATTTTTCAAATTTAGTTATGAAAAGTACCGACTGCCAAAATACCACTGATTTAAAGCATGCAAGATTTATTATTGATTTATGCATATATATGTTACTTTCTGACAGGTGAATCTATAAAGCTATTAATAAATATTGTCATTGATAAATGATCAGCCCCCATATTTGTAATTATGTGCAATTCTGTAGATTCAATAAAAATAGAAATATATGCCTAAAAATCAGATTTTATCATTCAATTGTCCATCCACTGCACAACAGAAAAGAGTGCCTGTTTAAACAATGGAACAAAAATTAAAATTCTGAGGCATAATTCTACAATAGAAGCAGATATTTCTCCAGAAACTATCAATCGCTGAACAAATTATATGGATAAAGCTAATAACCTACAGAAGTATGGCGTTCATGTTTGATTGACAAGTCATTAACCCATTCATCCCCACTTTGACTGACCAGCCAATGGCACTATAGAAAATCAGCTTTAAATTCCCATGGGGAAGACTACACAAAGAGTACTTTATTATTCACTAGACCAAGAGGACCCGTTGGGCCCAAACCTCTCCTGCATTGGTGCAGCACCCTCTCCTCCCCCCTCCCCCCCACTCCAACCCCATCAACCCCCTTTATCCTCCCTCCTCCACCCCCTCCCTCCCTAGGAGATATATTTAAACTTAAAAATGTGAATAACTTTAAAAATATAACACCTATTTCAATGAAACTTCTTCCATTAGCACCAAAGGGATGACGGTGAGTAAGGTGGGCCTAAAATTGTTGCACTATCCTGTACCGTTTTGGCTGTAGTTCAGGAACAAACAAACGAATTTCAGTATATAGATTTCATATTTTAGTTATTTTTCTGATTTTTTAAAGAAAGCAGTTTACTCTGGTTTATCCAGCTGCATCCAAAATCTTTCCAGAAAGTTTTACTCCTCCATGGACCCATTCCGCCGATTCTGACAACTTATCCCTTTTGCCCATTAAAACGTTCACTTAGATATTCAATAAGTATAATTTCAGTAAAGCAAATTAAAACTGCATCAACATAGCCCTGTTTTTGTCATGTGCTTACATTAATAAATTCAATGAGTACATGGTTTTTTGCTGCTTCATGCATATAAAATTCATAACTTTCTTTAATGAATTGTATGTATGCATTGGATATTAGTATCCAATGTTGTTGCAGATGTACATGTTTTGGGACAGGGACAAGACTGAATATGAAACAGGGTCATTAATCAGACCAAGTTTTATTTGTAAACTAAATTGGTTTTTACAACAATTCAGCTGTTCCAAAATGTAATCATTACTGGTTTTAATTACAATTCCAGATTATTGAATTTAAAATTTCTAGCTGCAAATGATTAATTTTGTCCATAATGGACAGCATATTTCTGGACAATCTTGCTCCATGGATTGTTATTAGCCTCAGACAGCTTGCAGGAGCATAGTTGCAGAATACCCCTCTCTGATATATGTCAGCATTAAAACTAGAGTACGGCCAAAGTTCACAGCATTTGCTATGCCTTTCGTATTCCCGGATGCATCTTATGGTGTACTGAATTGAATGGAAAGAGACACCAATAAACAGTGACAAAGTAGAATCATCCACTCCACACTTCATGCTTAAGTCAGTTTGAAATCATTCTTCTCGATCCCTTTTCATTCCTTTTCATTCATTCATGTGCTTCTTCACTCCTCAAGAATATTCACAATACATCTCCACCTTCTAAATTACCCGATTGCTTAGGGCTTTAGTTTTGTTCAACACTGACATTTAAGTGACTGTTAAATTTTGTCTATACCCAGCTATTCTGGTACTCATTATTGCAGGTGACCCAGCGTAGTAATTTCACTAAATTGGGACCACATTCTTAAGAAACTGTTACTGCCATTTTACTGTGTTCTCACTTAAATTAAGGATGGTTCCCCATTTTGATAAAGAGTAATTGCGCAAATATAAATTTGTGCTGTGGCCATGATTGCTTACCACCAAGGCCATCAACAAGGCTTATCCACAAGCAGGATAAGTGAACCATAGTCTGAGCTTTTTCCCCGGACAACATTCACAGCACTGACACTATAATTATACATGGCTGGCTCCTTTAGGCCAGCCACGCAATTCACAAGCCTGGCTATAGATTCCCAAAACAGAAATATTATTCAAACCTACTTTGCAGCATGAAATGAATCATCAAATGATTCAAGAATATTCTTCAAGCCTTCTTGAAAAAGTTCTAACACTCCGCAAACAGATGAGAACTCGAACCACAACTGTTCAAAATAGAAGCATTCTAGGATACTTTCAGAAGCAGGGCCATTCATTAATGAAGCCTTGTACAAATGGCCAGCTGAGCACACCACCACCAAATGAACTTTCCCATGTGGGGAATAAGAATAGAAGGTGCGCGTTCACTAAGAAAGAGGATTTTTTGTAGACGGTTAAAGCTGAAGGGATGTGGAATTTAGGATCCATTTAATGAAATAGCCTTTGAAATTATAGAATGATCCTTAGTACAAAGCAAGCAAAGTTAGTTATCACTACAAATATAGTAATCCACACAACTCAATTCCTACCACCATGGACTGCCTGTTTAGATACCATGCATGACTAATTCATTGACAATTTCACACAATTTAAGATAGCAAGAGTTTAGATCAGCAGATGGAAAACCATTCTTAAGTCACAATGAATGGAAACACAATTGATTATTTTGTACACAATGTGGAGGTCCACTGTAATACAAAATTAAGATGGGAAAAAAGTGGGAAAGTAGATTTTCCAGCTATGAAAGTTGCTGAAGAAGGAATCCCTTTGGTATTCATGGCAGGAATGAGAGAAAATAGTAATAAAGGCAGTTGACGCAATGAAAATAAGTGGTCTCATGAAGTAAAGGTGGGAAATCTACTACATCGGTGATGTAATTGGACAAGTAGGGAAAATATAGAAAAGTGTTGGTGGAATACCACATCACGGCTCAAGTGCGAAAAAAGTGTTTGTTTTTTGAAGAACAAAAAGTGAAGTAATGCTCACAGCCCAGCAGGAGGATTTCCTTCCTGATATACAGAGGAACAGGAAGCAGCACATCTTGGTGTAGAAGAATACACTGGGCTCATTAGTTGGAAGATATTTAATGTTTTTTCTCAAATCTGTTGTGCAGATCATATTCTAGACCCAATTAGGAGTAAAGCACTCCTCCAGCACATGTCAGCTCTGACTGTGCATGTAGATCTATTTGGCTATTTACCATCAGGGACAATAATTACCATTTAATTCTGATAGAAACACCTTATCCCATTTGGTGAAATTTCTATCCAAGGTAGTTGGTGTCCCAACTAGATATACTGTCTTAATTGGGGACCACCAGAGATCATAAGATCCAATCAAGGAAATTATTTTATTTAAGAACATGGATAGGTGACTTTTCAGGTCAGACACCTTCGGTTCTGAAGAAGAGTCCTGACCAGAAACATCACCTATCCATGTTCTCCGGGGATGCTGCTTGACCCACTCAGCTACTCCAACAATTTGTGTCTTTCCCTGGTAAACCAGCATTTGCACTTCCTTGCTTCAAATCATTTCACTGGAAAGATAATAGAAGGAACTATGAAGCTAGGTATTAAAGAAGTGGCATGCAAGTCATAAATTAATTTTTCAAGTCTGAAGAAGGGTCTCGACCCGAAACGTCACCCATTCCTTCTCTCCTGAGATGCTGCCTGGCCTACTGAGTTACTCCAGCATTTTGTGAATAAATACCTTCGATTTGTACCAGCATCTGCAGTTATTTTCTTATACTCCATACATATGTAAATTATTTCACATTCCCATTTTACAACCACAATTTTCTATTGAAACTATTGTGTGGTACTGATAGGAAATAGGATGCCACAACCTATACACTTAGAAAAAAAAACTGGTATTAAATTTCTAAATTTGTTAATAAAAAATTATTGGCATTTTTTAAGATACTGATTTTCTTGAACTGCCTAAAGTTCTTGAAAGTTCTTGCCTAAAATAATTACAATTCTACTTGATCTGAATGAAACCCATGACTTAATGTGGAGATTAAAACGAAAATAAAGTGATAGACAAAAAGATAATTATGGAATAGGTGCTAACAAATATGATTGAATAAACATTCATCTCCAGTACAGGTTGCAACTCAGTGATCATTCTGATCTATTTGTTACAAGCAGTAATGATGAAATATTAGCAAAAGAAAAGGAACCTAGAAAGTTTAATGCATAACCTCTTGGTTCAGCAAGAACAAAAACTTCAAAATTCAGACATAAATGGGTCAATTAGAAGCCAGGACATCAGTTGGGTGTGGTTTATTATAATGTTCAAGCAAAAACATAACTTCAAATAAACAAACATAAACAAGGTCAAGCCGTTGTACTATAACTGCCGTTTTATGACTTTCACACAAAGATTGACCAAGCCTTTTTCCAGCAGGACCTGGAGAACCAAGAGGCTTTTAAAATTAACTTTTAAAACAGACTGAGTTGAAGGAAACATTGGGTGGAGCACAATGAGGATGAACTTCTTGCTAACCCAAGAAAATCCAGTACTCAATCACCCAATGACATGTGCTCTGTAGGAGACATTTGTGTTTACTTGCTGTCTTAGCATATTATATTATTTTGAATCGTGCTGCATTATTTTTGGACACTTGGGGGTTGTCGTGAGATGAATACATATATGGCCATATGTACATATATGGACTGGGAGGAGCCAGAATTATGGGTATATAATTGGGAATGCACAGACGTAATGCGTCAGACACAAGAGGAGCTTGGCAGGATACTAATTCTTACCAAATAAACAACGGGAGGAATACTAATCGGTTCGTATCACTATCCCTCCCCCCTCCCTTCCTCCGCCACCCCTCCTCCCTCACTCCCCCCCCACCTTTCCCCCTCCTTTCCCCCTTCCCCCCTCACCCACCCCCTCTCAACATCAACGGGCCTCCAGCTACGCGGCGAGGCCAGGCCCGGCGAGCGGCAGGGCGAGCAACGGGGCATGTGTTTTGCCGAAAAATGTGAGGCGAAATCGGAATTGCTGAAATGAAATAAGAAAGTGGAAACTTTCTGCCAAATTCGGAAGGGTTGGGAGGTCTGGAACAGGGATTGTTTTGTTTTGCAAGCCTGTACCGAATACTACAGACTGATCAGGGTCATTACCTGCGTTGATCTGACTGCGGAGAATGAAACTTCGAAAGCCAGTGAGTATAGCATTAAGCTTTATAGGAAAAGCTGTTTTTCAGCAGTTGTATTGGAAAGCTGCTACTGAAAAATTTAGAAATGCTGAGGTGACCTTGAGCATTGCAAGATTGTTTTTCAATTCCTTTGAAGATATGACTTTACGTCTACACGTCTTAAAGGGATAGTGTATAAGTATGCTTGTACTTAGATCTGATGTTCAGCCACAAAGTGGCGAGATCAGAATGGATTCCGTAAAGGAAATAGGTTTTTCTTCATTTTGTGGATCATGGAAGTTCTCACGTCTTGAATGGGTTGCCACCCTGAAAAGCCAGTGTGAGATCGAAGCAGAGGGAAAACAGAAAAGACAGTTGAAAATAAAAGAACTGAGATGAAAGAATGTTTGAACTCAAGATATAAACAAGCTACTAAGTTAATGGAAATGACGAAAGAGCTAATGAAATCACGTAAAAATGTAAATGAAGTACGATTCAACGATTCAATTTAACCAACTCAATGATGAAATCAAAGAAGACTATGAAGCATTGAAACAGTTGTCTCGTTCTTCATCATGTGCATCTTCAACGCTCTCTGCTTGGATAAAAGCTGGCAGATCAGGAAGTTCTCCAAGAGCAGGTTATCTCTATAGAAAGCAGGCATGAGATTGAGGCATTATTTTTGGACACTTGGGGGTTGTCGTGAGATGAATATATATGGGCATATGTGCATATATTGATTGGGAGGAGCCAGAATTATGGGTATAATTCGGAATGCACAGTCGTAATACGTCAGACACGAGAGGAGTTTGGCAGGATACTAATTCTTACCAAATAAACAACGGGAGAAATGCTAATCTGTTTGTATCACTATTTCAATAAACGACTAATTAAACTGAAACGTGGTGAAGATCTCTCTGTTATTGTTTGCATCAAGAACTATCACTCCACTTGTTCGTGAAAGGCAAGCGGAGACGGCTCGATGAGAAGAATCCAAGTTGCCACTACATGCTCATTTAACTCATTATGTGCCCTCTCTGAACTCCTTTGGCCTAGGTATCCAAGAGATTTCCAAATTCATAGAGAAATAACAACCAAGATTCATTCACAACGATTTATTCCCAAAATCCATTGCAAAAGTTAATAGCCAAAGTATTAGAGTGAAATGTATTCATCAATCTTTCAAAATGCTGATAATCCCAAAAGCATCCCCATCAAAATACTTGATTTGATTAAAACGTCAAACAAGATGTAACGTAATGAAAGTGAGATCATGTGAGATCCAGGGTGAGCTCGTTAATTGAATACAAAATTGGCTTTAAAGTAGAAGACAGAGTGGAGGTATGGGGTTGCTTTTCAAACTGAAGGCCTGTAACAAGGGGTATGCCTGAGGGATGTGTGCTGGGCCCACTGTTGTTCAGTGTTTATATTAACAATTTGGATATTAATGAAGGCAATTTTAGGCTAGTGGTGATAATGGTATAGTGGGCAGTAAAATAAGTTATCTATCTATGATTACAATGGGATCTTGGTCAATTTGCTGTGAAATAGCAGATGGGAGTTTAATTCAGATAAACGCAAGGTTAAGAGTCCAGAGTGTTTTAATGTCATATATCCTGAAATGGATCAATGAAATTATTACTTGCAGCAGCACAACAGGTACGTGAACATAGTAATAAGTAGATACCATAATAAATATCAAATATTTCAATAAATTAAAAACAATGTAGTGTAAAAACAAAAACAAAGCTGAAATCCCACAATCAAGGCAGTATGTAGTTTAGTTTGGAGTTTGTAGAGTTCAATAGCACTATGGCTATTGGGAACAAGCCATTCCTGAACATTACAGTTTTCAGACTCTTATACCGTCTTCCCGATGGCAGGAGTAAAATAAGAGCATGGCCAGAGTAGTGTGGGTCCTTGATGATGTTAGCTGCCTTTGAGACAGTGCCTCATATCCCTTTGATGGTAGGGAGGTCAGTCCTTGTGATGGACTGAAGTGTTCGCCACTTTTTGTAATCTCCTTCGTTCCTAGACGTTTTCAGTTGGGGAACCAGGCCATGATGTAATCACTCAATATTCTCTCTACCATGCACATATGGAAGTTCAAGAGAACGTTCGACGACCTACCAAATCTCCACAACCTTCTAAGGAAGTAGAGGCTTTCATGGGCATTCTTTATGATTACATCAATGTGCTGGGACCAGGGCAGATATTCAGAGATATACATGCCCAGGATCTTGAAGTTGTTGGCTCTCTCCACCAGCGACATGTCAATTAACACAGGTTTGTGGATCTCCGGCTTTCGGTGTTGCATTTTGGCAAGACAAACCAGGGCAGGCCTACCACAGTAAATGGGAGAGCCTTGCAGATTGTTGTAGAACAGACATTCCAAGGAGAGCAGATACATAGTTCCAACACAGAAAGACAGTGATGAATATGGCATGTTTGCCTTCATCAGTGTATTGCGTACAGGAATCCAGACATCATGTTACAGCTGTACAAGACTACATCAGGAGTACTATGGACAGTTCAGCTATGGGAAGGATGTCATTAAAGTGAAAAGGGTGCAAAAATGATTTACAAGGATGTTACTGGGTCTGGAAGGTTTGCGTTACAAGGAGAGGCATCTTAGAAGGACTTTTTTCACTGGAGCGCAAGAGACAGGTGATCCTACAGAAGTTTATAAAATCACAGGGCATAGATAAGGTGAATATCCTCAGTCTTTCCAAGAGTTGAGGAGATAAAATTGTAGAGGGAAAAGATTTAAAAGGAATCCAAAAACAACTTTTTACACAAAAGTGGTGTGTACGTGGAAAGTGCTTGCAGAGGAAGTGATGGGGGTGGTAATTTGAAAAATAATTCGACAGGTACACGTTGGAAAGGTTTGGCGGGATATCCAGTGCCATCCATAATGTTTGGGACAAAGAGCCATCATTTATTTATTTGCCTCTATACTCCACAATTTGAGATTTGTAATAGAAAAAAAAAAATCACATGTGGTTAAAGTGCACATTGTCAGATTTTATTAAAGGGTATTGTTGTTATACATTTTGGTTTCACCATATAGAAATTACAGCTGTGTTTGTACATAGTCCTCCCATTTCAGGGCACCCATAATGTTTAGAATACATGGCTTCACAGGTGTTTGTAATTGCTCAGGTGTGCTTAATTGCCTCCTTAATGCAGGTTGAAGAAGGCTCTCAGCACCGAGTCTTTCCATCAGCTTTGCAGACTTTTATTGCTGTTTATCAACACGAGGACCAAAGTTGTGCCAATGAAAGTCAAAGAAGCCATTATGAGACTGAGAAACAAGAATAAAACTGTTAGAGACATCAGGCAAATCTTAGGCTTACCAAAATCAACTGTTTGGAACATCATTAAGAAGAGAGCACTGGTGAGCATATTAATCACAAAGGGTTAGGCAGGCCAAGGAAGACCTCCACAGCTGATGACAGAAGAATTCTCTCTATAATAAAGAAAAATCCCCAAACACCTGTCCGACAGATCAGAAACACTCTTCAGGAGTCAGGTGTAGATTTGTCAATAACTACTGTCTGCAGAAGATTTCACGAATAGAAATCCAGAGGCTACAATGCAAGATGCAAACCACTGGTTAGCTGCAAAAATAGGATGGCCAGGTTACAATTTGCCAAGAAGTACTAAGGAGCAACCACAGGGACAGATGAGACGAAGATTAACTTATATCAGAATGATGGCAAGAGCAAAGTACGGAGTAGAGAAGGAACTGCCCAAGATCCAAAGCATACCACCTCATCTGTAAAACACAGTGGTGGGGGTGTTATAGCCAGGGCATGTATGGCTGCTGAAGGTACTGGCTCACTTATCTTCATTGATGATACAACTGCTCATGGTAGTAGCATAATTAATTCTGAAGTGTATGGACACATCCTATCTGCTCAAGTTCAAACAAATGCCTCAAAACTCATGGGCCGGCAGTTCATTCTACAGCAAAACAATGATCCCAAACATACTGCTAAAGCAACAAAGGAGTTTTTCAAAGCTAAAAAATGGTCAATTCTTGAGTGGCCAAGTCAATCACCCGATCTGAACCCAATTGAGCATGCCTTTTATATGCTGAAGAGAAAACTGAAGGGGACTAGCCTCCAAAACAAGCATAAACTAAAGATGGCTGCAATACAGGCCTGGCAGGGCATCACCAGAGAAGACACCCAGCAACTGGTGATGCCCATGAATCGCAGACTTCAAGCAGTCACTGCATGCAAAGGATATGCAACAAAATACTAAACATGACTACTTTCATTCACATGACATTGCTGTATCCCAAACATTATGGTGCCCTGAAATGTGTTGGGGGGGGGGGGGGACTATGTATAAACACTGCTGTAATTTCTACATGGTGAAACCAAAATGTATAAAAATGGCCTTTATTAAAATCTGACAATGTGCACTTTAACCACATGTGATTTTTTTCTATTACTAATCTCAAATTGTGGAGTACAGAGGCAAATAAATAATGGGTCTTTGTCCCAAACATTTATGGAGGGCACTACAGGTCGGGCACAGCCATTTGGGACTAGCTCAGTTCGGCAACTTGGTTGGTGTGGATGAGTTCAGCTGAGGGGCTGCATCTATGCTGTATTGCTCTCAGATGGGATGACATTTTGTTGAAAGGACAATGGATTAATTCACCGACATAAGAATGAGAAGGCCAGAAAACAAGCTTAAAGTAAAAATACACAATCAAGCATTGACAGTGGAGAAAGAAAATATTCAAATTGTGAAGTGCAAGACTTCAATTCACAACCTGCGATAGTAAAAGACATTTCTAAATTAGTTTCATTTCCTACATTTAATTTAGTTCTCGATTGATATAGTTTGCCTGACTCAACATGATCAATATCAGAGAATTCAATTACATATTTTGTTACATTGTTTCCATTTTGAATACAATTTTTAACCTTCAGACTGCACAACCAACAGACTGTTAGTCCCAAAGACTCACCCTGCACCAATAGATCTAGTTGCTCTTAAAAGGAGCGTATGTCTTGAGCATGCCATTAATCTTCAGACTGAAAATGAACTGCCCAGGAACTATCTTTAATCAAAATTTAATCCTAAACTTATGTGGAAAGGAGTAGAGATTTGGTGGAATGCTGTATATTGGTACAAAGCTACATTTTAAAATCTAATAGAAAATAATGCAGAAGTGAATTACAAACCACATTGTTTTAAGGCATATTCTCATCACTTGTTGCTCAATGATTTAATTCAGTAAATGTTAACGTGATAAAGATATCTTGTCAGTGAGCTAGTCCTATCAGGAAGCTTCTTCTGAAGAAGGGTCTCGATCCGAAACGTCACCCATTCCTTCTCTCCAGAGATGCTGCTTTCCCGCTGAGTTAATCCAGCATTTTATGTCTACCTTCAGGAAGCTTCTGGCATTCTAAGATCTATGGTTTGATAATAACAAGTTTGTAAACACCAGTAATTGAATGAACAATCTTCCTTCCTTCCTCCCCCCACCGCCCATCAACTTGGTAATTGACAGGTTTTTCATTTGAACTATAATTATTCTTCATGTTCACTGCAAAAAAAAGAGTATTTATGAAACAATCTTTGAATCTTAGTTTATAACAAAAATCACCAAGATGTCGATGACAATGTTTCCAGCAGATATTTTTCTAGCCGAAATGTGCTGTAATATATATATATATATATATATATATATATATACACACACTTTTTTTCTAAAGTTAAACATCTATAAGAATAGTTTAAATGCTTCATTGTAATCTTAGAACATGATTTGTTCATACTTGAAATATAATTCATAAAAAATAGTAAACAGTCTAACAAATGTTTTATACTATATGGATTTCACACTCAATTCTGTTTGAATCAACATGCGAGTTTGAGATATTTTCTGAGGCAGGTGCAGCCTATATTAAAACATATCCATCCCAGACTGAAACAAAAAAAATCAGAGTACTTTTAGCTCTTAAGTTTGCTCAAATTGTTTATGTTTCAGTCTGTCAAAAGAACAAACTTAAGATGAAGAGCCAATGGTCCAGCACAGCAAGTGTCAATATTTACACAAAGAAGACTGAGGGCCTCCTGTGGTAAAACCTGGTAGTAAATTAATTAAAATGGCAATAAACCTCAAAAAAGTCACACGGTTAGTAATATAGAACTATACGTAATATATACATAACTATAATAATATATTGCAGGCACAAGAAGTCTATCAGAAACCACAAGGAATGCTGAAAGTAGTAATGTCATTGTTATTCCAATTATACCATCATCCTTGCCTACAGAAAAACTTAGGAACTTACACAGCATAGAACAGAGTAAAAATGTGGCAAATAATCTACATGCAAGGATATTATAAATGAAAAATCTGGCCCATAATTCCACATAATCCCTGGTTACAAATGTTTGTTGCATGGAATTCTTTCCCCCAGTGCAACATTTTCCTACAATTAAACTAGAGCAAATTCTCCTTTTAAACTCTCAACAAAATTTCTGTTGACAGAATAATCGTGTATGTTTACTGCTTACTTTGGAGCCTTTGCATGTCTTAAATTATATGAATTGGACTCGCATAGCTGAACCAAGGGAGATTATCTATTAATTAAAATTGGGCTACCAGTTGAAAAGAATTGGCTGTGTTTATGATGAATCCAGAACTTTGGGCAGAACTCCAGGAGAATATTCCCTTCCTTCTAAAGGTTCTGATTTTCTGATAGAATATTTGCTGACAACATTGGGCCTCTGCTCTCTATTCCCTAAATGATCTTGGTGCTTTGCAACTATCAATAACTAAACAAAATGTTCTATTTTCTGTTTACTCTCCCAACCTGAAGAAATACACCACAGTTTTAAAAACAATACCGATAACCTCACATTTTCATCAGAACATTAAATCTGCCTGTTCAACTTTATTTAACATATGAAAATGCTGAATAAAGAAAAATATTCTTCTGGGCAAGATCAAATGGATTTCATAACAACTGTAATTAAACTCAAATGGAGTCTACCAAATTAGCTTCTTAAATGCAATGTACAATGGAAGATAGTTTACACGTAATTCACATCTTCTCCTGGCTTAGGCTGAAGTATAGACACACACACACACTATATATATATATGCATCATACTTCTATTAGAAAACCTAGGGATCAGAAATTAAAAAGGGAATAGTTTGGAAATGCACCAAAAATGAGGGCTGTTAATTTTCAGATTGTAAAATTGAATATTCATGGATGGGGAAAAATGTTTGCAATTGGAAATATTGTACCTGTTACCAAAGCAAGAAATCAAGTTCTGATATAGATATAACTTTCGATTTATTTTAAAAAGTTTACCACCCCTGCAAAATAAAAAATATATACTGCAATCGCATTCCCGTTGGAAACTCTCGCCCCAATCTCCTCCATCCACTTCAATATTCCAAACCAGCAACATCTTAAATGGCAAGATACAGATTTCTTGTCCCAACACAATAATGGTAAAGTCACTGATACTCTGCTTTTGAAATGAATAAAATATGGCTTTATTTACAACTATAAAATTCTGTCTTACTCGACATCACTTCTAGGTTTTCATGAAATACATGAAACAAAAAAATGAACACTAATGCATTCTTTATTTTAAATCAAAGGTAAATCATTGCTCTCAAATACTAAATCAAATGTGCAACACCAAATCTCAGAGTTGGCTCTGTGACAGTATTCTTAATTTTCAGATTCCAAAGTTAAGTCACACAGCAGACTCTAGACTGGCATATCCTACACTGATAAAGATGCCCACTTTCTGATTGGATATCAAACCAATAACCCATTGTTTCCCTCAGTTGAACACAAACAAAAATTATATGGGGTTACTTCAAGAACAAAGGCTTTCTTCCAATGTTCTGTCAAACATACTTAACCTATGTATCACTAAAAGATTTTAATTGGACATTTAATTATTTCCTGTATGTTGGACCTTGATCATATAAACTAGTCTTTTTCCCCACATTGTGACAGAAAATATTTCAAAAGTATTTCAGGACCATAGTCTTGGGACATTCCAAGGGCAAGAATCCATGTGTAAATTCAATATTTACTATCTGTATTTTATACTTATAGAGAACAACTCATCTTTCAATGAAAGTTGGTAGGAAAAGATGTGAAGCAAATAAAATGGTATGATCAAAATGTTAATAAAGTGCATTTTAAATACAAAAATATTCTCAACACCCAGAATGTGGCCAACTGATTACCATTTGGACAATAAATTTTATACGAGATAAAATCTGACTTTGAAAACCAAGTTTAAAATATAAACTACAATCTGCACCACTGCCTTCACATGTGGAAATCAGTTATCAAATATTCTGCAGGGTATATTCCAACATCATTATAACAATTTAGGAACATTGTTAAAAAATATTTACCATAGGAAATACTCTCCATCATAAAACATACTACGAAAAAGGGAAAATCCAACTATCTGGCAAACATGCGATTTATAGAATCTAGCAGGGATGCATGGATTACCTTAATTAACATTTTATTTTTGAAGTAACAGAATACAAGAAGTTGAAGCACAGATGTTGCCATTACCCAAGTACTACAATTTATGCAACTGCAAGTTATGATAACAAACTTGCTTTGAGGCTTTCAGAAATGCATTTGTTGTGCATAGATTTTTAAAGAAACTGATTCCCTGAAACAAAATATGTATCTTTCTCATCTCACTCATCCACTACTTTCTAAAACCCCTAAAAGGTAGACACAGAACTCAGTGGGACAGGCAGCATCTCTGGAGAGAAGGAATGGGTGACGTTTCAGGTCGAGACCCTTCTTCAGACTGAGTGATCCCGACCCGAAACGTCGCCCATTCCTTCTCTCCAGAGATGCTGCCTATCCCGCTGAGTTACTCCAGCATTTTGTGTCCACCTTCGATTTAAACCAGCATCTGCAGTTCTTTCCTACACATTTTGTCCTACTTTCTAAAACCACATGTACAAAGAAAAATATTTGAAAACCAATGTTTCAAAACCAATGTTTTCAACACAATGTGAGATGGCTCAAATTATATGCTAATTAGATACCCATGCATTGGTGACAAACCTTTGCTTTAATTGTCAAACTTATGAAAAGTTCAAAGCATTCCCTTTTTTAGTAAATAGCTATCTAGATAATAAATTTTTAAAAAATTGTAATAGAATATTTCCCCAAACCCCTAATCTGAAAGTATTAAACAATAGCAATTACCACCTAATCATAAATGTAATTTGCAAAAGACAAGCATCTGTAAACATTATGAGCAGCAAGTGATTTAATAGCAATCTTAAGCACATGAAACTCAGCTCAGTGTATCCAAATTATTAGTTAAAATAACTTTCAATATTGATAATCTACATTAATAGATCAAAGCATGTAAGAGCAAATTTATGTTAAACAGTAGTTTTCAAACAATGGTCGTAGATTGAAAAATTCTAAAAGTCATTACTTGCTGGGTGCAAGTCAAACTTTATGTCAACACAAGGGAGCTTTTCAAATGTTCAATAAAATGTAGGGAATAGGCAGAAATTTCGTTTGGGCAACTTGATGGTGTAAAAATACTGTACAGTATTATTTGTATGTAGCATTTAATAGTGTATTATTTCCTACATTGGGAAAGCGTGAAAAAAAACTTTTAATTAAATATGCATTTGAAGATTTCTTTCAAGAGGCAAATAAGATTTTTTTTACCAAATTATAGATTTGTTAAAGATCTACAACAGTCAAATGAAATTAACTCACAGATGAACACCAAAATTCAAATAAAGTTTATCCAGCTCTTCTATTTTTTTTCAATTGTGATTTTAGTAAAACAGATGGATTGTTGTGTCATCCATCTTTAAATAGAAACTTTTAGATCACAAAATTATACAAACTATCATGCTGAACTGTTATTTCCCTGTGCACAAAATAGATCTGCTCCCAAATTCAGCAATATCACCAGACTGTATATTAGTGTTAATGCAAGACAGAGAGAAAAAAATCACCTTAACCTGGAAACAGGTGTTTGCTCGCAGAAAGGTTGTATGGGAGGCATTAATCTATCAGTTGTTTTCTAATACAATCCAAGGCCTCATTACTGGAGAACCATCGTACAAAAAGGATATAAATGTATTAAACCTTGTTGAGCTAGAGCTCTGAGAAATCAAATGATGAAGTAACGGTTAACTTGTGGATGGCATATTTAAAAATTAGATTTATTACTAGATTTTTTCTCACCATTCAGTTATTTATTTCATAGTACAGACTAAATACTATAAACGGTATTCATTTACAGCAGACCCCTAATCAAGAAATAGAACCATTCTGACATTCCATTTTAAAATCCGATCATACTTTCTTTAAAGATTGTTTTTATAAGTTTCCAATGCCATTACATATCAAATTTCAATATTCACCTCATTAGCCATGCCACCTTAAAACGATTTATAGTGCCTTAATAAAATTCCAATGTTGTCCAAAAACAACTTTTATTCTTATGACCATACTCAACTGTAGCTATGCTGACAAACTGGAATAACTGACAAACTGGAAAAAGTCCATAAAATAGTTAGATAATATCGAGATGTTTGCAGTTAACAACTCCTTTTGTTGATTAAAATATGCACCATAGACAGAGAACAAAATAACAAGCAACCTTGAATTCTTCCAGAACATTCAGAATAATGAGCCCTCACACACATTGTTCCATGGCAATACCTAAAAATATTTCTGCAAAACAGATGATGAAATATGGTGCCATTTTAATCACTTTAATTTCTTAAAAAATGTAACAACCTAGGTATAAATTATAAAACATAAATAAAAATGGTAAAACACTAAATGGTTGCATGGAAATAATGTACAAGTTTTCACTGGGTTATTTTTAAGTATTTGTTTTACATCAACATCTAATGATTGGTTTACGAATAAGACATTTAACTACTGTAAAGGTTTACCATTGTATATCAAATAATTTTAAGAATGTTATCAGCCAATGCGAGTTTCCTACAAGTTTATAAACTGACTAAGTGATAACAAATGGAAAGACTATTTGCTTCATGCGAACTTGAAAATAATTTAGAGGAAAAAAATGGATAGTTGCACAATACAGAGCAAAAAGCCCCAAAATAAATCAGATCAAAGAGTTAGAATTGACCAGAAGTAGTTAACAAACAAAAACAAAACCTGCCTTCCAGCACGACCACCAACACCACCCCCACCCCTCGCAACTCCTTTACCACACTGGCCACCCCTTCCTCTCATGAAATTAATTCAGAAACGACAACCGAAAAGAATATGAACAAAAACTGTCTCCAGCAGCTGGGGCCTGGTAATGCACTTCCAGACTTTTTACTGAACTATTGGCATTTTCTCTCAAAGAAATATTCTCCGTAAACCAAAGACAACGATTTGTTTAAAAAAAATAAAAACTTGATACTGCGAATGCCAAACGAACAAAGGAATTTAAAATTACCACTTAGACCTGACATTGTTTAATGATCAGTCCTGCACCCTCAATACCATCTCAAATCGAAATCACCTTGTCCCCCCGCCCCCGAGGACGTTATAGGGGCCGCCAGGGGGAAGTATGGGGAAAGAGGGCACTCGACACAGACACCGGATTAATACAGCCTTCACAAACCCATAATTCACTGAAGCGACCATCAGAAGTCGCAAATTAATCCAAAATTTCACTTGCTCATGATCATCAAAGCGAACAAAACACAAGTGTCCAAATTATTTGGAGTTACTACTGGCATTTTCAAAAAGTCACGTACCTTACTTGGCCAAACACAGGGATATATTTCCCGAAATAAAACACATTTCCAAAGTGGACACTTTGAATACTGTATCCATCTTCTGTATACACAAAAGACAACCTAACATGATCACCAGACATCCCGCCCCGACATTACACGGATTGGTGCAACATCGCACCCACGGTCTGGTTACTAATAGTCCAGCAGACTGGATTGATTGGCTTCAAACCCGTCCAAGTTGCCATTATGTAAGAGCCCACGCATCGATTGCCTGGAGCCGCCGTCCATCAGCATTAATGTTGAATCAATCATGTGCGGCCAGGGGGAGGCGCCGATTCGTCATTGTCCCACCCCCGTCCGGCCCGACCCGCCCCTCCCTCACCATTGGCCGAGAGACACGTCCACCACCGGCGACGTGCTCCCATTGGCCAACCCCCATGGTGCGTCAACGGGACGGCGCGGCTGATTGGCCGCCGGCCGCGTCAATCAGTGCCTTGCTCTCAGCCTGACTGGTGCCGGCAGCAAGTTAGGTTGACGTCGCCCCCCATCCGTCGCCGCTTTAGTTTCTACGCATTTTGTGTAATGTCTTTCTCTCTCTCTCTCACCACCCCCATCTCTCCTTCCCCACCCACCTCCCCGACGGCTCTCGAAAGCGGCAGGTGTCAGATTATAAATAAAGCGGCCTGAAATCCGTTGTTGGCCTGCTCACTCGATTTCCCCCGGGGGGAGAGAGAGAGAGAGAGAGACAGAGAGAGAGAGAGAGAGAGAGAGACAGACAGAGACTAGAAAAAGGCCTCAATCACACTCGGGCAGAACAAAGCCAAAACAGGTAGACTGAGTGAGATCAACACTCCTCAAAAGTTAACCCGTCTCCAGCTCCGTTATCCGCTAATCGACGACAGGCTGCAACCCTGAACGTTAGAAGTAAAGCGGCAGGAGGAAAATAAACCTGTAGGCATTGGCTAAAAGACAACTGTTTTCACTCAAGCCGGAGAGTTCAGTTGTGTTTATTTACCTCCTCGCCCTATTTTTTGAGATGCAATTGTAAGGGGGAAAGGGAAGAAGTGAGGCGGGATAGAAGCAGAGGAGGAGGTTGTCTCTGGCCACTGTACTGCCCGCGGGCAGGTTTATCACTCACTCATGGTTGAAGTGAGGGGAGAGACAGACGCTGCCACATTGTGCGGGATTAACTCACACAGACAGAGGCGCGTCGTCGATGGCAGGGATCCCGCTCTTCACCCTCCACCTCCCGCGGGCGGGCAGTGAGAGTGAGAGAGACCGCGGGCGGGGAGTGAGAATGAGAGAGACCGCGGGCGGGGAGTGAGAGTGAGAGAGACCGCGGGCGGGCAGTGAGAGTGAGAGAGACCGCGGGCGGGGAGTGAGAGTGAGAGAGACCGCGGGCGGGGAGTGAGAGTGAGAGAGACCGCGGGCAGGCGGGGAGAGTGAGAGAGACCGCGGGCAGGCGGGGAGTGACAGAGAGAGAGAGACCGCGGGCGGGGAGTGAGAGAGACTGCGGGCGGGGAGTGAGAGTGAAAGAGACCGCGGGCGGGGAGTGAGAGACTGTGGGCGGAGAGTGAGAGTGAGAGAGACCGCGGGCGGGAGAATGAGGGAGGGAGCGAGGAGCCGCGCTCGTGCCCGGCCGTTGGGTTTCGAACAGGCGCGCGGGAGATCTCGCGCCCACAACTTACCGTTTGTTGTGAGGCGCGAGGCGGCGGGTCAGTGGCGCCCGGTGACGTTGTTGGGCCGTGACGTCAAACGGTGTCGGGACTCCTGCTCCGGCCGCGACTCCCGGGTCATTTGTGGCGAAGGGTGAATGGAGTGATCGACACAAACATGCAGGAGCAACAGTCTCAGCGGGACAGGCAGCATCTCCGGGGAGGAATGGGCGACGTTTCGGGTCGGGATCACTCAGTCTGAAGAAGGGTCTCGACCCGAAGCGTCACCCATTCCTTCTCTCCAGAGATGCTGCCTGTCCCGCTGAGTTACTCCAGCATTTTGTTTCTATCTTCGGTTTAAACCAGCATCAACAGTTCTTTCCAACACAATGAATGGAGTTTTATCTCTCTCTCTCTCTCTCTCTCTCTTTCCCTCCACCTTCAACATACCCCCCTCTCTATAAAGCCTCGGGGGCAAAGGCCATGTCGGGGAGCAGGGTGAACATTTCAAAATATCAGGTCCCAGTGGTAATTCTTTGCCACATTTCAGGCTGGTTTTATATGACAGGAAATCCTTTCAAGTCCGAAGAAGGGTCCCACACCCGAAACATCGCCTATCCATATTCTCCAGAGATGCTACCTGACCCGCTGAGTTACTCCAGCACTTTGTGTCTTTTTGTGCAAAGCAGCATCTGCAGATCCTCGTTTCTGCATCTGATTTTTTAAATGGTTGAAAACCCCCTCAATTGTTGATGTTATTTGTTACCCAGGCGGGTTGCATAGTAGTGAGTGCATTCGTGTAATGCAAACTTTGGCAGTGCAGGAGAGGAGAGTAATGTTCAGAGTGGGTTCCTGATTGTCCCCACGGCGTGAAACTACTTTAAAAATCTATCTCCTAAAAAATGGGAAAGTTACCTCGCCGAGTAGCCTGTAAAACCAATTTATTTTAAGTAAATTTGCACGGTTTTTGTAAAGCAAACCGCAGTTCCTCCACTGGTTGTCGTCATGGAGAGTTTTCTCACTGCATCAGGATGTAACTGTTCAAATATATTGTTATAACGAGGTATCATGAAGTTTTGTTTTAAACTTGAAATATTCCACAAATCACAAACTTTTAAAATAATGCGTCATTGTATATGAATTGTAAATGTAGCCTTTCCATATAACTGCTGAAGTCAGCAAAAGAAAATTCCACCTGTGGATATCTTAAAAACTGAATTCTTAATACTTTGTCATAAAAGTTAAGTCAAATGTCTTAAAACTGAATTCTTCAACTCTATCATAAAAGCTAACTAAAATAAATCAAATTAGATAACTCGGTATACATGGGAACGTCTATTTAACATTGGCATAACGATCTAGTCCATGATTACATTTTGTTCTTTGTCCAACTGAACGCACAATTTTAGATCGATTTCGTTTCCTTTCAGGATCCAATAATGAAGGTTACATTTGTGGAGAATGAAGTGTTGCAGCTGATTGGAACTTAAGGTATGCAGCATTTACAACTTCGACAAAAATGCTTATATCAGTTTTTATTTACTACTATGCATTTGACAGTTTATTTTTAATTCTATGTTGATTGCTTCCGATGTCAACAAATGCAATGATAATAACTATCATAATATGCCCTGTGTGCCTGATGTACTTGCTAAAACATTAACATTTGTGGCATATTTACCAGAAATGTATCACATAAGCCAACTTGTTTACTGAAAAAATAAGTCAGTATATATTAAGTTACAGTAACTGATATGAAGTCTCAAAGCTAATCTGTTTATCAAATGTTTTTAGTTACATGACTGCCATATTGAATTTCTGAACAAAGTACAGGGTTGCTTATTTTTAATATGGCGACCAGGACCGCAAGTGACAAACTTTATAAATAATTGAACAGCCTTTTGTGCGCAAGAAACATTGCAACTCTTTTCAGATTTCTGCCAACATATAACTGGATCAGATTAACACGTGTTTGGAAATAAAGTTCATTCAATTTTAAATATAGCATTTAATTTTGAATACGTTGGCTATTGAAAAACAATGAAGTCAATGTATAAGTTTCTTGATTTAGCATCATCATTTGTACTGAGGAAGAAATAAGAGGTGGAAGTTAGGTTTTTAATAATTTTGCAAGTTCTTTTTTCATTCTCTCCATCTTTATATCTTCACCACTCAAGCACTGCGAAAATGACAAGGGTAATCTATCCCTAGATCTAAGTTACCAGAAAACCATGGGAATTCCATAACCTCTATGTTTGACACCCCCTTCCCAATCAGTACATCAGACAAGTGTATTTCAAAGAAATGAAAAGGAGAGCACTGTGTATTCCATGACTTGAATAATATGGAAAGGATATGACACAGAACAGCACAGCACAGGAACAGACTGTGTAGGAAGGAACTGCAGATGCTGGTTTACAACGAAGAATGACACAAAAAGCTGGAGTAACTCAGTGGGTCAGGCAGTATCTCTGGGAAAAAAAGGAATAGGTGACGTTTCAGGTCGAGACTTTACTTCAGACTGAGAGTCAGGGGAAAGTGAAATACAGAAGATATTTAGAACAAATGAATGAAAGAAATTCAAAAAGCAATGATGATCGAGGACAGGCAGAGCCCACAATGGTCCATTGTTGGCTGTGGGGAAGGTGATAACGAGTTACACAAACAGTGGAACTCAACAGGACGACGGTGAAACTAGTACGACGACTAAGGTGGGGGATGGACAGGGAAAGAGGGAAAGCAAGGGTTACTCAAGGTTGGAGAAATCAATATTCATACCGCTGGATTGCCAAGCAAAATATGAGGTGCTGTTCCTCCAATGTGCGTTTGGCCTCACTCTGACAATGGAGGATGCCAAGCACAGAAAGGTCAGAATGGGAAGGGGAGTTAGTGTTTGGCAATCGGGAGATCTCGTAGGCCAAAGAGGACTGAGCGAAGCTGTTCAGCGAAACGATCGGCCAGTCTGTGCTTTGTCTTGCCGATGTATAAGAGTCCACAACTGGAACAGCGGATACAATAGATGAGGTTGAAGGAGGTGTAAGTGAACCTCTGCTTACCTGATAGGACTGTCGGGGTCCCTGAACACAGTCGAGGGAGGAGGTATAGGGACAGGTGTTGCATCTCCTGTGGTTGCAGGGGAAGGTACCTGTGGAGGTGTTGGTTTGGGTGGGAAGGGATGAGTTAACGGAGTTGCAGAGGGAACGGTCTCAATGGAAAGGGGTGGAGAAAGGAAGATGTGACTAGTGGTGGGATCCCGTTGGAGGTGGCAAAAATGTTGGAGGATGATGTGCTGTATGTGATGCCAGATGGGGTAAAGGGGGAGGACGATGGGGACTCTGTCCCTGTTGTGAGAGGGGGGAGGAGAGCAATATCGGAGCTGCGAGATACCGAGGAGGCACATGTGAGGGCCTCATCTATGATAGAAGAGGGCAGCCCCCTTCCCTAGAGCATGAAGACATCTTAGATGTCCTGGTGTGGAACCTCTCATCTTGGGTGCAAATACAGCATAGATGGAGGAATTGGGAGTAGGTTGATAGAGTCTTTCCAGGAGGCAGGGTGGGAAGAAGTGTAGTCTAGATAGTTGCACGATTCAGTAGGTTTAAAATAAATGCCAGTCGACAGTCTATCTCCTGTGATGAAGACGGAGACCAAGAAAGGGGAGGAAGATGTCAGAGATGGTCCAAGGGGAACGAGGAGATGGGGGGAGAGGATGGGGGAGGAGGAGGAGGGGGTGGAGAGGAGGAGGAGGGGGGAGAGGAGGAGGGGTGGAGAGGAGGGGGGAGATGGGGGAGGGAGGGGGGGGAGGAGAAAGGGGGGAAGAGGATGGGAGGGGAGAGGATGGGAGGGGGAGAGGAGGGAGGGGGGAAGAGGAGGGAGGGGGGAAGAGGAGAGGAGAGGGGAGGGAGAGGGGAGGGGGAGGGGGGCGGAGAGAGGGAGGAGGGGTGGGAGTGGAGGGGGTTCGGGTGCTGCACGAATGCGGGAGGGGTTTGGGCCCAGCGGGTCCGCCTGGCCTAATTAGTTTGACCTTTAACTGTTCGGCGGTGAATCCGGGGTTGAGCGGTGAAGGAGACGCCCGTGGCTGAGAGCGGCGGCAGCAGCGGTGATGATGAGCGGGAGCTGAAGGCTCGTCGGCAGCGATGGAGACGAACGGGGTTTAGAGCAGCGACCACGGTGATGGCTGGGCTGTGGCTCTGGGGCTCAGTGGCGACGGCAGCGATGGAAACGCCTGGGGTTTAGAGCAACAGCGGGAGCAGCGGTGGCCTTGATGGAGACGCTCGGGGTTTAGAGCGGCAGCGGGAGCAGCAGCGGCCATGATGGAGATGCCCCGGGTTTAGAGCAGCAGCGGGAGCAGCGGCGGTCATGATGGAGACGCCCGGGGTTCAGAGCGGCGACCATGATGGAAACGCCCGGGGTTTAGAGCGGCAGCGGGAGCAGCGGCGGCCATGATGGAGACGCCCCGGGTTTAGAGCAGCAGCGGGAGCGGTGTGATGGCTCAGCGGAGCGGCGGCCATGATGCAGACACCCGGTGTTTAGATCGGGAAGGAGAAGCAGCAGTGGCAGCAGTGGCAGCAGCGGCAGCGCGATGGATCAGCGGGGCGCTGGGGCTTAGCAGTGATGGAGACGCCCGTGGTTTGGAGCGGCGGCAGCGGTGATGGCTGGGCAGGGACTCCAGGCCGGAGCCGCGGCCATGATGGAGACGCCCAGGGTTTGGAGCGGTGACGCTCCCCCCACTTGGGCCGCGGAACCAAATGGGCGTCTGGTGGGAAGTGGGAGCTGAACAAAAATGATGACCTTCCCCCACAACTGCGCACTCGCAGTCACCCGGCGGCCATCTTACATAAGTGTAGGCACTGGTCTGGCGGCCATGTTACGTGAGGACCGGCCCCAACTGCGCATGCGCTGGTTTTTAAAAACTTTATAATGTGAATAACTTAAAAAATATAACACCAATTTCAATAAAACGACCATTTTTACCATTAAAGCGACGACGGTGAATTATGGTGGGCCTAAAAATGTCGCACTATCTTGTACAGTTTTGGCTGAAGTTCAGTCACAAGCAAACAAACAAACGAGAGTTTTAGTATATGAACAGATGAGAAGCAACAGAGGTCTCGGCACTGATCCTTGCAGAACACTATTACAATCCTCCGGTACCCTCCTGGAGTTGAGTAAAATATGAAAATTTTCAACTAATGGGTCCACTACTTCTGCAGGCACTTGAAAACCCTGCTGCACAGTCAATTGGGTCAATGCAGCGTGTCAACTTTTATAGCTTTCATATTTTATCAATGGGTTCAATATTTTATCCCGTTATTGGGGTTTTTTGTAGTTCTACCATGTTACATGAAAGTAGGTTAGTTTAGTTTAGAGATACAGCCCAGACAAGTCCAGCATGACTTGGATGAAGGGATTAAAAGTACCATTAGCAAATTTGCAGATGATACAAAGCTGGGTGGTAGTGTGAACTGTGAGGAAGATGCTATGAGGTTGCAGGGTGACTTGGACAGGTTGTGTGAGTGGGCGGATGCATGGCAGATGCAGTTTAATGTGGATAAGTGTGAGGTTATCCACTTTGGTGGTAAGAATAGGAAGACAGAGTATATTATTTGAATGGTGTCAAGTTAGGAACGGGGACGTACAACGAGATCTGGGTGTCCTAGTGCACTGAAAGGAAGCATGCAGGTACAGCAGGCAGTGAAGAAAGCCAATGGAATGTTGGCCTTCATAACAAGAGGAGTTGAGTATAGGACCAAAGAGGTCCTTCTGCAGTTGTACAGGGCCCTAGTGAGACCGCACCTGGAATACTGTGTGCAGTTTTGGGTCTCCAAATTTGAGGAAGGATATTCTTGCTATTGAAGGCGCGCAGCGTAGGTTTACTAGGTTAATTCCCGGAATGGCGGGACTTTCATATGTTGAAAGACTGGAGCGACTAGGCTTGTAAACACTGGAATTTAGAAGGATGAGATGAGATCTTATCGAAACGTATAAGATTATTAAGGGGTTGGACACGTTAGAGGCAGGAAACATGTTCCCAATGTTGGTGGAGTCCAGAACAAGGGGCCACAGTTTAAGAATAAGGGGTAAGCCATTTAGAACTGAGATGAGGAAAAACTTTTTCAGTCAGAGAGTTGTGAATCTGTGGAATTCTCTGCCTCAGAAGGCAGTGGAGGCCAATTCTCTGAATGCATTCAAGAGAGAGCTGGATAGAGCTCTTAAGGATAGCGGAGTCAGGGGGTATGGGGAGAAGGCAGGAATGGGGTACTGATTGAGAATGATCAGCCATGATCACATTGGAATGGCGGTGCTGGCTCGAAGGGCCGAATGGCCTCCTCCTGCACAATAAATTTAAAAAATAAAATAAAATAAAAAATAAACGGGCCCTTCGACCCATCGCGTCCGAGCCGACCAGCGATCCCTGTGCTAGCACGCACACTAGGGACAATTTACAATTTTTACTGAAGCCAATTAACTTACAAACCTGTATGTTTTTGGAGTGTAGGAAGAAACCGGAGCACCCAGCGAAAATCCACGCAGTCACGGGGAGAGCGTACAAACTCCGTACAGACAACACCCATTGTCAGGATAAAACCCAGGTTTCAGGCAATGTAAGGCAGCAACTCTACCATTGTGCCACTGTTCCGCCCAGTAGCCTGTCTGATATCTTGAAGATATTAGCAATGTGCTCCATGGTGAAGACTGTTTCAAAAGATGTATTCAACATATCTTCCATTTCTTTATTTGCTCTTATTAATTCACCAGTCTCATTCTCTGGAGGCTCACATTTACCTTAGCTGCCCTCTTCCTGTTTATTTATCTAGAGAACCCTTTCTGTTTGTCCTTGTATTACATGTTAGTTTTCTCTCAAAATTCATTTTTTCTCTTCCGATGAACCTTTTAGTCTTTGGTTGCTGGATCCTAAAAAGTACCACTACCCCTTGATTGCATGTTTTTCAGTTAAACATTATCCTTTCCCTCCTTTGTTAACCAAAGGATTATGCCTCTTGTTCATGGAATCCCTCTCTTTGATTGGGGTGAATTCCTGCTGTGAATTATGGACCGTCTGTTTGTATATCTGCCATTAATGATCTACTGACCTGTCTCTCAGCTTGTTTACCTTAGATAACCTCTTCCTCAGATTATTATACTTGAAGTCGCATATTGGTATGGCTGTATGGCAAATCAAATTCCTCGTATGATTTACATACTTGTTTTGTTTTCATACTTGGCTAATAAAATCAATTACAATCACAATATTGTGATCACTACCCCTTAGGGGATCTTTAACCACTCTTTGCCTTATTAATCCTTCCTCATTACATAAGACCAAATTTGAAGCCTGTTCCCAGGTAGGCTCTGCAATGTCCTACTTTAAAAAGCAACCTCTGTTACATTCCACAAATTCCTCTTTGATAATACCCTTGTCAGTTTGATATGTCCAATCAATACATAGATTAAAATTTCCCATGGAGATTGTAATTCTCTTCAAACAAACCCTTAATATTTCCCCATTTATGCTGTGGCCTATTAAGATTAAAATGCTCCCCCCCCCCCACTAAGAAAATGAAGATAGATGCAAAATGCTGAAGTAACAGTGGGTCAGGCAGCATCTCTGGAGGAAATAGATCGGGACCCTTAACAATTGGCTAATTTCTCTTCAGCACTGAATCACATTCTTCAAACTAATTGTAGCTTCGATTAATATATAGTATAAAAAAACAAAACAGTGCAGATTTAGAAAATCTGAAATGAAATGAAAAATGCTGAAAATACTCGGCATGTATGGAGAGAAAAATTGAGTTAACGTTTTACTGTTGATGATTTTCTATCAGAACTGATTTAAAAAATGTCATTCATCTGAAACTTTAACGTTTCCTTTCACTCCATAGATGCTGTCCGGCTTGCTGAGTATTTTCAGCAATTTTCATGGCATTTCTGAATTTCAAAACAGCTTTATTATAGTAATTATAGGGCGGCACGGTGGCGCAGCGGTAGAGTTGGTGCCTTACAGCGAATGCAGCGCTGGAGACCCGGGTTCAATCCTGACTACGGGTGCTTCCTGTACAGAGTTTGGAATTCTCCCCGTGACCTGCGTGGGTTTTCTCTGAGATCTTCGGTTTCTTCCCACACCAAAGACGTACAGGTATGCAGGTTAATTGGCTTAATAAACTTAAATATTGTCCCTAGTGGGTGTTGGACAGTGTTACTATGCAGGGATCGTTGATCGGCGCAGACCAGGTGGGCCGAAGGGCCTGTTTCTACTTTCTGCACTATCTCTAAACTAAACTACATCCCCCGTGTGGCATTGAGTATCTGTTCATGTCGTCTGTTTGAAAGTGGAAACTCTGCGTAAAGGATTGAAGTTGTAAAACTATAGCATTAGTTTAGTTTAGACAGGGTATGGAAACAGGCCATTCAGCCCACTGTCAACACCAACCGTAGATCATTCATTCTCATTAAGTCCATGTTATCTCACTGTCTCAACCACTCCCTGCACTGTAGGGGCCCTTTTGGCCTACAGGTGCCAATTAACCTACCAATCCACGCATCTTTGGGATGTCGGAGAAAACCGGAGCACCCGGAGGGAACAGGCAAAATGGGCAAACTTTGCACAAACAGCAATCAAGGTCAGGATCAAATCTGGGTTTCTGGTGCTGTGAGGTATCAACTCTACCAGCTGCACCACTGTGCCGCCCCCATAGTGATTGAAAATTTTGATGTTGCGTTGGCTGCTAGTGAGGTTAAGTTTAAAGTACGATGCAGACTTTACAAAAACAATTGGCCATTGATAGAGAATTTAATGATTTACTTCACAAGATAGGAAAAAAAACCTTTTGAAACATCAGATGGATGAGAAGATGTGGGATTTCATTTTGGATTTGTTTCTGCCCCAATCATCATAAAGTTATATTGGGTAGGTGATTGAAGGGATATCAAACAGGGTGGTTATTATCATTGAAATTCTTTGTTTACATGGAGAATACACACTGGCATGAAATGCCCAAATGTAGGAAAATTAGAAATGTTGTAATAATGTATTTATTTCTGTGGTGTTCTGGGTTGAAGAAAGACCATATGCTCAAACTGCAAAGCTGTCTATTATCACCGTAGATGCAGAATGAACAGCAGTGCATATCCTACACTACCTGCCTTTATATATGATAAGAATGGAATGGTAGAAATATGCACATTGTTATAACATGTATAAAATAAGCCCATAGTAAATAGCTTATTTCTTTCCCAGGCACTCAATCTGACAATTACCACTGTTTTGACAACGGGGCTAAAGCAGGGATAAAATTAGGAGGGTTGAAATGCAGTATTGTGTATACATTTAGATTTATTTGTCAAGTACATTATACTTCAATTTTTTAGCGAAAGCAATTTGTTCCAGTTTGAAGATGGTTACATTAATCATCTGCATTCCAGAATCTAATTGTGCAATAGTCCACTTGATTAATTAGCCATTAACAACACATGGTTACATAATAAAATATTCAGAAAGTGTTAATAGGCTATTTATAAAAGGTGCAAATAACTCACTGTACAATTTTCAATAGCACATGTTTTGGCAATAACACTGCCTCTAATGTGACGTTTTAACTGTCAGTTTTCGACTGTCTTTCTTTCCTCGCAACATAATATGTTATATTTTACATCCATCTGTCCTTAAAGTAACATTTCAAAACCTTACTATCTAAAGGTGGATGTTATATTATTCAGGTTAGCCAACTGAAATGGCCTCTGAATATGGCCACAATATCTTTTTGAAGCTGAGGCCATTTTAAAGGAAAATATGGCATTTGAACTGCCGGTGTCAGAAGATGACAGTTCCATTTGGAAGGTCAGCTGTTTAATGATAACTCCATAAAGTTTGATTTACTATTAAAGGATATATTTATACCTTAAGTAATTTCTTCTTGGAAGATTAACAAGCTTACCCGTGATTAGAATGTTCGTCCATCTGGCAGTGTGTCCAGAAGCTTCTAACATACAAATTTAATGTAAAATATATATATATTTAAATATAGATCAATTTCCATCTTGGTTGCAGAGGCACAGATTTTAAGATTAATTTCCAAGCTAACTATTAAACATTAGGAAATAAACCATGATTTTGAAACATATTCTGCTCCTTTCAGGTTTCAACCTGGCAAGATATAGCAATCTTTTGGTCAGCAATAAAGGCATTGTATAACATCAATTTGGAATACGTTCCTTTAAAATATACAGCAGTAAATATGTTTTAAACAAGATAGTATGTCTCTATTTGGAGGAACAGGTATTTTACTGGCTGCTCTTTAAATATGTATTCTCTTTTTTGTAGGCTTGAAGATATATTGCTCGCTTAAGAGTTGTCACTCAACAATATCTGTCACTACAATCAAAGACTGTCAACAGGACCATAAATGTATGTAATTATGTCACGTAATTACTTGTGGTTGTATCCACATGGTTGACTGAAACCTCAAAGGGTACAGGTAATAGAATACCACAAACCATAAATTACTGGTACTCAGTCATTTCCCTCATTTGAATTGCTATTGTTTATTAAAGTTATTTTGGAAAATGTTAGAGTGAAGATGTGAAATATTGGAAATGTAGCAAATTCTATCTGGAAGCATACGTAAGGTTTAGAACGATTAAATCAGCCGGTGCTCTTGAGGAATATAAAGCAAGCAAGAAAGAACTCAAGTGGGCAATTAGAAGCCCCAAAAGGGGCCATGAAATGTCATTGGCGAGTCGGATTAAGGAAAATCCCAAGACTTTTTATACATCCATTAAAACCAATAGGGTAACCAGGTCGAAAGTAGGACTGCCCAGGAATAAAGGAGAGAATTTGTGCTTTGAGTCAGAGAATATAGGCAAGATACTAACTGAATATTTTGCATCGGAATTCGCAAAGGAAAAAGATATGGACAACAATGAGATCAGTATGCAGCATACTAATGTGCTGGGGTAGTTTAAGATTAAGAAGGAGATGGGATAGTCAGCATGGCAGATCATATACAAACTTAAATTGAGTTTTACAATACAAACTTAATTATGTTTTTTGAGTAGGTGACAAAGATGATCGATGAGCGTAGGACAATGGATATTGTTTTTGGACTTTGGTAAGGCACTTGATAATGTCAACCACATGTGGGCTGATCTGGAAGATTAAGATTAACTAGACCAAGTGGACCCGTTCACACAAAGAGTGGTGAGTCTGTGGAATTCTCTGCCACAGAAGGTAGTTGAAGCCAGTTCATTGGCTATATTTAAGAGGGAGTTAGATGTGGCCCTTGTGGCTAAAGGGATCAGGGGGTATGGACAGAAGGCAGGTACAGGTTACTGAGCTGGATGATCAGCCATGATCATATTGAATGGCGGTGCAGGCTCGAAGGGCCGAATGGCCTACTCCTGCACCTATTTTCTATGTTAGGCCCAAACCACTCCTGCATTGGTGCAGCAGTCCCCTCTCCCCTGCCCTCTCCCCCCTGCCCTCTCCCCCCTGCCCTCTCCCCCCTGCCCTCTCCCCCCTGCCCTCTCCCCCCTGCCCTCTCCCCCCCTGCCCTCTCTCCCCCTGGCCTCTCCCCCCCTGGCCTCTCCCCCCCTGGCCTCTCCCCCCCTGGCCTCTCCCCCCCTGGCCTCTCTCCCCCTGGCCTCTCTCCCCCTGGCCTCTCTCCCCCTGGCCTCTCTCCCCCTGGCCTCTCTCCCCCTGGCCTCTCTCCCCCTGGCCTCTCTCCCCCTGGCCTCTCTCCCCCTGCCCTCTCCCCCCCTGCCCTCTCCCCCTTGCCCTCTCCCCCCTGCCCTCTCCCCCCTGCCCTCTCCCCCCTGCCCTCTCCCCCCTGCCCTCTCCCCCCCTGCCCTCTCCCCCCTGCCCTCTCCCCCCTGCCCTCTCCCCCCGCCCTCTCCCCCCGCCCTCTCCCCCCCGCCCTCTCCCCCCCCGCCCTCTCCCCCATTCCCCTCCCACCTCCCCTCTCCTTCGCCTTCACCCCCTCTCTCTCTCCCCAGTATTTAGCAGGATATAGATGGACTACCTGAAAAGGGGAGGGGAAATGGCAGATGGAGTTTAATCCAAATAAAAGTGAGGTGTTGCACATTTGGAGGTTGAATGGAAGGGGTGAGTATATAACCTTTAACAGCATTAATGTACAGAGGTATTGGCGTCCAAGTTCATAGGTCCCTGAATGTGGCAACACAAGTAGATAGAGTGGTAAAAAAGACATATGGTATGCTTTCCTTCACAGGGCAGTGCATTGAGTATAAGAGTCAGGAAGTTATGTTGCAGCCTTATAGGACTTTGGTTCAGCCCCATTTCGATAATGTGTGCAGTTCTGGTTGGACCATTACAGGAAGGATGTGGAGGCTTCAGAGAGGGCGCAGGTTTACATGAAGACTACCTGGATTAGAGGACAGTAGCTATAAGGTGAAGTTGGACAAACTTGGATTGTTTTCACTGGAGGTTGGAGGCTTAGAGGAGACCTGATAGAAGTATATAAAATTATGGGAGGCATAACTATGTTAGACAATCAGAATCATTTTCGCAGGGTGGAAACTTCAAAGTCGAGAGGACGTAACTTTGAGGTGTGAAGAGCAAAATTTAAAGGAGATGTGCATGGCAAGTTTTCTTTTTCACAAGGTATGTTGAATGCAATGGCAGTGGTGATGGTGGAGGCTGACATGATAGTGGCATTTAAGAGGCTTTTAGATCGGCACATGAATACGCCGGAAATGGAGTGATATGGATCACGAGCAGGCAGAGGAAATTAGTTTATCTTGGCATTATGTCCGGTGAACATTATGGGCATAATGGTCTGCGATGTACTGTACTGTCTATGTCCCATGGTTCTTTAATTTTTAAATCTTCTTAGTTAGTCTTTTGTGGACCTCAATCATATCATCATATCATATCATATATATACAGCCGGAAACAGACCTTTTCGGCCCACCAAGTCCGTGCCGCCCAGTGATCCCCGTACATTAACACTATCCTACACCCACTAGGGACAATTTTTTTTTTTACATTTACCCAGCCAATTAACCTACATACCTGTACGTCAATCTGTAACCTTTTTAATCTTTCCTTATTTGAAATGTTTGTTTCATTGCTCAGCCAGTTCTTCTTTGCTAAGCACATCCAAATTTAAAAGTTAGCAAGGAGTTAGTTTCCTGTGGGGTGTTGTCAGTTGAATAATTACAGCAGTCAATATTTTAACTTCCAGAATCGTAGGATGTTTGAAAGTCTACTCTTAATGGGAACCGAACAGCATTTGCTGATGTTTTTGATGAATCTAATTAGTAATTTTACACTGTGCACAAGATTATTCAACCCAGGATACCCATTAAGTGCAATTTTAACAGAAGCAACATTTCTATTTGTAGTCTCGTGGTGTCATCAAGAGTCCAATAACCAATATATTGTCCTCAGATTAGTTTCTGTATATTGTGATGGAGTCAAAGAATCATGCAGTACAGAAACTAGCTGTTCAGCACATTATGTCTGTGCTGACCATTGAATACCTATTGCGATTCCTTTTTTACAACCCTTAGTCCATATGAGTGTTGGCGATTCAAGGTTTCATCTTGATGGAAATTGGAGATATTGGAGTGCAATCCTTGAGCAAGTTGTTGTTTAGGAATGGTATCTCTGAGTTGCGGGGAAATTTGCAGGTTGTGAAGACAAGGTGGGATAATCTGAGTTAGTTGAACATCAGTGGTTTGTGTTGAGTTTGATAGAGGTTGTTAACTTCGATCAAAATCTGTGTAGCTTGGTGTTGTGGAAATAATTATGAATGATGGTTGAGTGATTGGTGTTGCTGTGTCAAGGGGAGGGTTTAGTACTCACCTCTGGTGAGGATTATGAGTTTCTAAGCAAGTGGGTGACTGCTGAGCAGGGAATGATGTGGTTACTGAGTTGGAGGTGGGTTTACAACCTTTACTGGGCTTTCTGTAATGGATTGAGTTCAGTAATGCAAGTGGAGTCACCAAAATTGCCTGTGATCGGGGAAATGACTTGTGAGAAAGTTTATCTGCTAATGATGGGGGTCGTAAGTTGTGCAAGTATTATGGACTTTGGAGGAAAATTCTGGTTGGGATCAGTACAGTGGTAAAGGGTCATGAAGAAATGAAGGTCTGCAAATTAATCAAAGGTGTCCCTGCCTGAAGTGGGTTATTGTTGTCTGGCTGGGAGCTGCTCAGTGTGGCCCCTCCTTTAAACTCTACTTCTGCAGACAAATCTCTGCTATGTAAAACTATTTGGCCTGAGCAGATCCAACAACTGGTGCACTTTGGACCACTTCATCGTGCTACCACTTACACTAGTTTAGATTTAGATTTTTAGATTTAGAGATGCAGCGCGGAAACAGGTCCTTCGGCCCACCGAGTCCGCGCCGCCCAGCGATCCCCGCACATTAACTATCCTACACACACTAAGGACAATTTTTACATTTACCCAGTCAATTAACCTACATACCTGCACATCTTTGGAGTGTGGGAGGAAACAGAATATCTCAGAGAAAACCCACGCAGGTCACGGGGAGAACGTACAAACTCCGTACAGACGGCGCCCCTAGTCAGGATCGAACCTGAGTCTCCGGCGCTGCATTCGCTGTAAGGCAGCAACTCTACCGCTGCGCCACCGTGCCGCCCTTTTCTCCAGTAAACGCTCCAAACATAAAAATCGCTACCTTTATTTTTCCCTCTCTCTCTCCCTCCCTCTCCCATCTTATTTACTGCATCTGCTGAATCACTTTCAGCTGCAGTTAAGCAACCTGTGTTTTATTATTCCTTCTTTACATGTTCGAGCACTTCAGTTATATTTGTTAACCAGTATGTGATATTTATTCAAAAGAAAGACTTGAGAGTATTATAACAGTGTAAAGTGGTAGCTCATGGTATTTAATCACAATGTTTCAGTGGAGAGATGAAAATGTACATTGATTCCCAGATGTGTATTTTATAAATGATTTTGAAATATAGTAACTGTAATAGTAGCACTAAGGAGAAAAGCAACGAGGCCTTTAACGAGTGCGAGGATGTTAACTTTTCAAATTGAAGCAATAGCAAACCCATGGAGGTTGAGAGGTTTTGCCGGAAGATAATAAAAACCAAGTGACATATGCTCATTATGTTGTTACGCTGTTTTCCTAAAACCTTCTTTCTCCTTCCTTTATCAATCATAGCTGGCAGGAGCAATATGTGCGGGGAAGAGAGGAGTGGGACATTGAGGGTGTGTGGAGTAGCAGGGGCACAGTGCTGCTACTATTGGAGCTGTGAGGGAAGGAACTGCAGATGCTGGTTTACACCGAAGATAGATACAAAGTGCTGAGTAACCCAGCGGGGCAGGCAACATCTCTGAAGAGAGGAGTGGGTGACGTTTCGGGTAAGACCCTTCTTCAAACTGAGAGTCAGAGGAGAGGGAGCCTAGAGATACGGAAGGGTAAGGTGTGAAAACGACAGATCAAAGCAGACGGTGATTAAGGAAAGTGTTTAGCAACCGTGAGATCACGTCGGACTCGGCAGAATGAGCGGAGGTGTTCAGCGAAACGATCGCCGAGCCTGCACTTGGTCTCGCCGATTTATATAGGAGGCCACATCTGGAACAGCGGATACGGTAGTTGAAGTTGTAGGAGGTGCATGAACCTCCGACTCACCTGAAAGGACTGTCTGGGTCCTTGGACAGAGACAAGGGAGGAGGTATAAGGACAGTTGTTGCATCTCCCGTGATTGCAGCGGAAGGTACATGGGGAGGGGGTCGTTTGGGTGGGAAGGGATGAGTTAACCAGGGAGTTGCGGAGGGAACGGTCTCTGCGGAGAGGGGTGGAGATGGGGAGATGTGGCTGGTGGTGGGATCCCGTTGGAAGTGGCGAAAATGTTGGAGGATTATGTGCTGTATGCGACGGCTGATGGGGTGAAAGGTGAGGACTAGGGGGACTCTGTCCCTGTTGTGAATGGGGGGAGGGGGAGCTAGAACCTAGCTGAAGGGTTCCCTTCTTTTATCATAGATGACGCCCTGGCACAAGTCTCCTCGGTATCCCGCAGCTCCGCCCTTGCTCCCCCTCCCCTTTTTCGTTCTTGAGGCCCATCTAGTTGTCCCCCACCACCACTCTCCATCACTTAATTAAACTTGATCTCACATTGAACAAACTCCTTCAACTTGATTCACTTTCTCCAGGTTAAAGGTGCAGCTATGGGAAGTTACAAGATCCTGAAATATACCTGTGTCTTCATTTGGATACCTGGAACAGTCCTTGCTTTAATCTCTCTCTCTTTGCAGGCTCCTTCTTCTACTGTTTCTCCATTACATTGATGATTGATTTGATCCATAGCACAGGGTCATCTACAGATTACTTGAGAAAACTTTCCTGGACACAAGTAACAAATTCTGCCCCATCTAATTTGTTTGTTTTATTGCAATTGCTCTCAGTGTTATAATACTGTGTGAAGAAGCTAATCTTTAATCTGCTGGTTCGTGCTAAGCATCAGTGAATTTAACTATCGAATTGACGCTATACTTAGTCACAAATTGATAGTTGTATAGGGAAAGAGCAAGGGACCAAGCACACAGCTCAGAGGAACACCAGTGTTTGGCAGTGTGGGTGGTGGAAATATTATAGGTCATTTTAACTGATTGAGGTCCACTTGCCAGGAAGTTCAGAAGCCACTTTAAATGGAGGCTGCAAGGGCATGGTCCAGAAGTTTAGAGATGACCTTATTCAGTATTATAGCATTTTAGACTGAGCTGCAGTCAATGAATAGCACCCTGACTAGCTTTCCCAGCTCTCCACTCCATTGGAGATACCAAATACAGATTTGCTGACTGTTTGTCAGAAAACCTTCTAGACTCCTGTCACTTTGACGATCAAGGAAGGCTCAAGAAACAACTCGATCTCTAATCTGCATACATTGCTTGTTTTTCTATAATTCCAGCTCTCCCGCTGCCTCTTCTACATCCTCTCTCTCCACTTTCTCTTCTCTTACTTTCTCACATTCTCGATTCAGTTGAAGGGTCCTTAACCCAAAACATTAATTCTGTGTTTGCTCCCACTTCCAACGGGTGTCCACCCCGCTGACTGTGTCCAACATGGTCTGATTTTGCATGTTGTTCAATGCATCAATACTGTATCTATGGCAGATGGGCCCACCATTAGTCTGTCCCACTTCTGTTCTGCTCACTGTTTATATCGCTGCTTCTTGTCTAGAATATTTTGCTGTAAGGTGCATGGAAATGTTGGTCCCTCGTCATTTTTATATTATGCAGCTTATGGTAAAAGATAGAGAATGTTTTTCAAAGTGTATTGCTTTCTGAAATACTGAGACAGTACAATAATTGCTTTGGCTTCTCACCGATCATCTCAATAACAATTTTCCCTTGTGGCAGCATGACTATTCTTAGAAGACCAATTTTGTGCTTTTGTCAATATCTCTATCTGATCTCTATCAGAAGCTATGAATTGTAATATGTTGTAATAATAGTTTATCCTACAAGATTAATTGCATTAGATTTCTTTGTACCCTGCCATGAGGATGAGTATATCCTTCACTAACTGTGCCTAATGAGAGAATGAAACAATTAGTTGGATGAGAAAAGAGACCAGTTGTGATGCAGTATGATTTTTTTGTGTATAATAATGTAGAATGATTCAGAAGAGGCAAAAGAAGTGGAAAGTGCTGAAGGTAGAAAAGATGTGCTTTACCTTCCTTTATCAATCCACGTGAGCTCTGCATTATTTCAAGGGCTTCAGCCATGTCATGAAATCAGTGCTGATGGTGTTAATTAATTCTACTTTTGTTCATTACTGCTCAAGAATTTAAATCGCTTCTCAATCTTTCTCGCTCTGTTTCCAATATAAAGTCAATTATAAAATGCACAGCATTTTATTGAAATGTTAGATATACTTGTTTGTTCTAAACTAATGTTGCAACCACTACTGTATAAGATTCAAATGCATTAGAAACTTCACACTTCCTGTCCACCAAGCCTATTTCCTGTAAAAAGTTCTGCCAAGAATTCTGGCAAAATTTAGTTGGAAAAGATCCGCAGGAACATGACTAGAAAAAATCTTAATGCACCAAATAAACTTACTCAAAATGGTTTCTAAAGTGTCTTTTTCTCTAATTTACTTTATTTCTACCCAAAGTATTTTTTTTTTAATGAAATAAGATCAAATAATTGCTTGTTTTGTATTAACCTATTTAATTTACACATAAACTGCATTATTTCTAATAACTATATTTCCATTTAAAACCTAATTCTCTACATTGCAACGCAGTTCCCTGCAACGCATCAATGATTGCATTTCAAAATCAATTCACCAACTGTGAGGGACTTTACAGTATCTTAAGTTTGCTCGAGTTCTGTATAAATACAAGTCGGTTCATTTTTGTTATCCCTCAAGGCTGGCTTTGGATTTCGTACATTTGTTCAGAGCTCTGTGACCGTTAGCCAAGAACAGATCTTGCTGCATGAGTATGCATAATTTGCCAATGACAGCATTTATTCTACACAAATGTTACTTGGTTGTTTTTTGAATAATATGGAGCCAAACTCAATTTTAAAATACGTATATTCACAAATTTTGCATAAGTGTCATTTCTGGAAGCAAAGCTGAAGACTATGATGCAAAGGAAATGACTCCTTTGAAGTACAACTCTGTATTGTCTGTGCATATGTTGTATTTTGTTCTGCATTAAAACTGCATTTGTACGTTGCAAAATTCTAAACTGCTGAATCATTTTAGAATGTCCTGAGGTTGCAAAAGTTGTTTTAAATGTAAGCCTTCATTTATTTTTGAATTAGCACATTCATTATCCTCAGATTTTTCAGTGAACAACAAAAGATCTGTGTCAACACTGGAAGAAAGCTACTTGCAAAGATCTAGTGATTTCTTGGTGATATTAGGATTGATTTTCCAGGAAGTAGAAACCCATATTCAAAGAGGGTAGAGTTGATATAGGAGTCAAAGGAGCAAGAGCCAACTTTCAAACAACTTCCAAATGTAACTTACAAACAATAATTACTTTTAAAATTACACGGTACAGCTGTATAAACAAATACAGCTCTCTGTTGAAGGATCAAAAGTGGGAATCCACTGGACATAAAAGGCAAAATAAAGATCGGTTGCTTGTAAATTGAAGTAATTGTTTAATTTTGGGACAGAACAAATATGACACTCACTTGAGACTTTCTGGTATGGACTGACTAAATGTACAGTCATCACCTGGAGACGGCTGAGACAAAGGGGCTGTTATAGTTGGATCCCGATGAACTCTATACAGAGAGACATTTGATCTCCAAGCCACAACACATTGATGAGAACAGGATAAGGGAGATTATCGTACTAGGAATAATGTTAAATGTACCAAGTAGCCTCTGTTACTAGAAAATCAGCGATAACAGGTGAGGGCATTAGAACCAGGCATTAGATTGAGACAAAAGTAGACACAAAGTGCTGGAGTAACTCAGTGGGCTGGGCAGCATCTCAGCATCTTTGGATAAAACCGATAGCTGACGTTTTCGGTTGGGTTTCTTCTGATGATGGGGGGGGGGGGGGAGAACTGGAGGCAAAAATAGACTAGAACAAATCAAGGCAACACATGACCTCAGGCAGGGTGGTTCTTGGTAGGCCAATTGTTGGTTAGGGAAGGGGTGATCTCAAGTGGGATACATTAAACAACCCAGGCAGAGGAAGACATCTTTGCATTGAGGTATTTTGCACAAAAAGAAATGTATAGGAGGATACAACGCATGTAGGAGCCCTGAATCGCCAACTTACCCATGGAAGGTTTTCTACTGGCTACTTTGCCATCTGGGCACATCAAAACTGGTCATGATCACACTTGAACTCCTGTCCTGTATTGTCATTGTCTCTCAATACAGATAGCAGGCTGTTACATCTTTTGCTCTGGACTCCAAAAAACAAACGGCAGGAGGAACTCAGCAAGTCAGGCAGCATCTCTAGAGGGAAACGATCTTTCGGGTCGAGACCTTTCTTCATACTGACGGAGCAGAAAGGAGATGACTGGTAGAAATAGGTGAAAGGAACAGAGTGGGCAAGAAGGGCAGCACAGTGGCACAGCGGTAAAGTTGTTGCCTTACGGCACTAGAGACCTGAGTTCGATCCTAACCACGGGTGCTGTCTGTATGGAGTTTGTACGTTCTCCCTGAGACCATCTCCCTCACCTTCCCCAGGTGTTCCGGATTCTTCCCACAGTCCAAAGACATGCAGGTTAATAGGTTAGTTGGCTTCTGTAAATTAGCCCTCGTGAGTAGGATAGTATGGGTGATCGCTGGTAGGCACAGAATTGTGGGGCCAAAGAGCCTGCTTCCATGCTGTGTCTCTAAAACTAACCAGCAAGAGATTGGTGGATTTAGGCAAGGAGGATTTGATTGCCAGATGAGTCAGGTGGAGAAGAAAAGTGGAGGATTATAACCAAGATTGGTGGTGAAAAACGGCAAACCCAAATGGGTGCAAATCATGGAATCTGATCAGAAATGAAGGTGAGGAGTGATCAAAATGAAATGGGCAATGGTGGGGAAAGAAATATGGGGGATCCAGAGTAGTGAGCAGGGCGTGATAAACAGACTGAGGAGAGGGGGATTGGAGTAGAAAAAAGCTGTGCACTGTGAGAGAGCTGGGTAGGAGAGGAGCCGGGGTGAGACTACCTGAAATTGGAGAATTACTTATTCATACGATTGGGTTACCCAAGTGGAATGTGAGGCACTGTTCTTCCAGTTTGTGAGTGGCCTCACTCTAACAGTGGAGAGGGCCGAGGACAGACAGGGTAGTATAGGAAAGGGAAGGGGAAGTGAAGTGGCCAGCAGCCAGATGCTGCAGCTGGCTCAGGAGGACAAATTGCAAATGTTCAATGGAGCAGTCACCTATTTTATGCTTGGTCTCATCGATGTAGAGGAGGTCACATTGAGAGTACCGAATGCAATTGACAATTGGAGGAGGTGCAACTAATTCTCTCTCACAATGCATATTTTGCATGAGTCCCTGAATGGAGGTGATGGAGGATGGACGGGGACAAGAGTTGCACCTCCTGCAGTTGCAGGGGAAAGCACCTGGGGAGGGGAGAGCGTACCAAAGAGTCGTGGAGGAATTCTCTACACTTACAGTAGGCTGTCAATCACAGCTGGTTGAAGGGAACCTCCTGTTGTGAATATGTCATCATGCAGATTGTTACCCAGGCAATCACTGAATGGATTTCTCACATACACCAAACCAGAGAAGATAAAACAATTTCTTAAACAACAAATGTGGCAGCCGAGCACTTAAAACACTGTTCTATTTTTTTGTTTTTCTTAGGATATATATGTGTGTCTTTTCGCAAGACGTTTTTAATGTTAAATTAGTCATTAGGAAGCAGTACATCTTGCATAGACTTCATTCAACAGAACACAACATTTTCTGGATGTTTTACTGGTTTGTAAACACCTTAAGTTCTTGTTGATTTTCTTGATTCTGTTGAAGAGGACTGCAAAATGCACAGTTTGCTGAAGAGAGAATCACTGAGAATTATTCCGGATTTCATTGTTAAAAACACATGCCCAGAAATATGGCAGTTGCTATTACTTTCATGGTGCAGGGACAGAGACTGATAATTGTTTTACTGCCAATATAACCATAAAAGCTAGATCATTTATTCTTCCCAGTGGAAACATAAATTGTATCTTTGTCCAGTGCATTTAATATCAGTGAAATTAGGCTATTAAAATGAGCAAAACGCATGGATGGGTTGGTCTGAATGACCCATTTTCTGCATGACCCACGTGCCACGCAAATCAATGACTGAAGAACAGTTATTTCTCTTGATTGTGTAGTAGGATAATTTGACTGAATAAGACCAGTTTGATGAAACAGGCAAGGTTGTGGTATAGTGTGAAAATGCAGTAATATTATGGTTTGCTTTGGATATCATAGTGGAAGTGGATGTTTAGAGGGTCTTGAATTGAAAGAGCTCTTCCCTCTGACCTCAGTGAGATAACAAATATTCAAGTGGATTCTGTCATCTTGAAGTCCCCTTTACAAATAGCAGTTGCTTTCTGTTGTCTTCTGTAAAAGATGTATGGTATCCAGCAATGGTGATGCCTTAAAGCTAACTAACCAACCAATCAGTTGGAAAAATACCACAACAATTTTTTTTTACCATATTTTACTATTTCTAATGGATCTGAAGAAGGGTCTCAACCCGAAACGTCACCCATTCCTTCTCTCCAGAGACGCTGCCTGTCCTGCTGAGTTACTCCATCATTTGTGTCTACCGTTACTATTTCTAAGCTCTTTGCACAGAGCAAAAATAAAGCTAGTGTCCTCAGGATGGATAGGTAGAATCCAAAATATATAAATATAGATTAAATAAATTAAAATATACATTTTAATATCCATAGTATTTTAAATTAATTACTCTGAATAGATCAGAATTTCTGGGCTATGGAAGTTCAGTCCTAATAATAGTTCAGTATGTGTAGAAAGGAACTGCAGATGCTGGTACATACCAAAGATAGACACAAAGTGCTGGAGTAACTCAGCGTCTCTGGAGAATAAGGATGGGTGACATTTTGGGTCGGGACCCTTCAGAACTATTCTTCAGAATAGTTCAGTATGTTGAATTTAAAATTCTGATCCACATCTCTCAATCAGGTTCAACATTTTCAATTTTTAGACTGAAAACATCACGTCAGAAGTTAATGCTCACAGCAGATTAAAGATTCTGTTTTGATTACATGGCAAGGCATCGTAGAGACCCTTCCAAAGGGGGGCAGCATCACTAGGAGCACCATCTAAATATCTGTATTTACTTGTGAATGTGCAAACTTGAGAACTTGTCAGTGACACAGTGTAACAATGGCAAATGTTGGCAGCTTCACCATCCCTGTTGTCATATTTTCCATGTCATTACATGCATAGATAATCTAGATGTTGAAAATGAAACATTATTCAAATTGCAACAGAGAGGGATAGACAGTTGATACACATAAATGATTTTTTTAAATATTGTGAAATAATACCTTTGGTAATGTCATAAAAAGGAAGTACAGATTAAATTGTAAAGATTTTACAGTATATAAAGTCTTGAAGGGTTCTTAAAGCAAATAAATAAGTCAGTCAAAAAATGTCAGGCTGGAACTACAGTGCCCTCCATAATGTTTGGGACAAAGACGCATCAGTTATTTATTTGTCTCAGTACTCCATAATTTGAGATTTCTAATAGAAAAAAATCACTTGTGGTTAAAGTGCACATTGTCAGATTTTAATAAAGGCCATTTTTATACATTTTGATTTCACCATGTAGAAATTACAGCAGTGTTTATACATAGCCCCCCATTTCAGGGCACCATAATGTTTGGGACACAACAATGTCATGTAAATGAAAGTAGTCATATTTAGTATTTTGTTGCATATCCTTTGCATGCAATGACTGCTTGAAGTCTGCGATTCATAGACATCACCAGTTGTTGGGTGTCTTCTCTGATGATGCTCTGCCAGGCCTGTATTGCAACCATCTTTAGTTTATACTTGTTTTTGGGGGCTAGTCCCCTTTAGTTTTCTCTTCAGCATATAAAAGACATGCTCAATTGGGTTCAGATCGGGTGATTGACTTGGCCATTCAAGAATTGACCATTTATTAGCTTTGAAAAACCCCTTTGTTGCTTTAGCAGTATGTTTGGGATCATTGTCCTGCTGTAGAATGAACCGCCGGCCAATGAGTTTTGAGGCGTTTGTTTGAACTGGAGCAGATAGGATGTGGCCCCAGTGCATGTTGTCCCACTAAGCAGTGGGTTAAAATTACATTCATTCCCCAGGTTTGTCATTCCCAAGTATGATTGGCATTTTTAACGAGGATCCTGTTGAATTTTGTGCAGGGACCAAATCTATTACCCCACACTCAATCCTGCCATTGGGAAGAAGGAATAGGAGCCTGGAAACTGTAATGAACAGGTTCAGGAGCAGCCTCTTCCTTACACCCTTCAAGGCTATTAAACACTACAACCTCGAAATGTGCTCCAAACTACATAGACTTGGGCCATTGTTTGTGCCTTTGGACTATTATATATATTTAACACTTATCACAATAATGACAATAAAACACTTGACTCTTGACAAAACAGCGTTAATATTGTAAATTAACAGATCAGAGTAGGAAGCAGAATCACTACATTTTAAGTATTCAACCACCTCCTCCTGGTCGGGGAAAGATAACCCAAATAAATGCAAAGATTATCAGGTAATGTTAAATTTGTGTTGATTTTATTTAAACCATTGTTGAAATATTATTTACAGATTTGGATTCATTGCTATTGAAAGAATGTTACAACGGTGGAATAGGGAAGTTGCGTGTGGTGAGGGGTTATTGTTATGAAGAAAAGTTTGAACATTCAAGACATTTTTTACTGAAGCCAAAAAAAGTAATGCCATGATCAAGGTAATGAAGATTATGCATCACGGTGACAAGGTCAAAGACACATTCTTCTTTTGGTTTGCAAGACAATGACAAATGTAAATATATAAAGAAAAAGTATTGCATAGATTCTTTGCCATAATTTAATGTTTACCATAATAACTGTTCAAAGAAATTGAATAGTTTAAAAAGAGAGATGTTAAGAATCTGACAAATGTGTCTGAAGAAGGGTCCCTACTCAAAACATAGCCTGTCCATTCCTTCCTCAGATGCTGCCTGACCCACTGAATTACTCCAACACTCAGTGTTTGCTCAAGATTCCCAGTGGCTGCAGTTTCTTGTGCTTCTAAATGTTAAGAATTGTTGTTATTCATTTGGAGTGTGTTGAAATTAGATTTGCTTTTGTGGGATTGCAAAATTAAGGATTAGAGCATGATTGGTCTTCTGGATACATTTCTGTAACAAATCGATGCAGAGTTACGAGGAAGGAAAAGTAGCAGAGGAAATGAAATCAAACTTTTACTGCAAAAGTAACTGCTGTAAAACATATTGAAAATAGAGTTCATATAAGGATAAACTTTTGGTAATTTTCACAAAAGTTGTTACTGTGAATAGAATTGTAGCAGGAACTAAATTTAGAATAATGGATACCTGAGAATGATGACTAGGCTGTAATCTAATCACGGAGCTCAAATGACTTTATTTTAAAGATTAGATCAATTCATTATCATGTGGTGTATGTGTGTGTATATATATATATAGTATAATTTTCAGTTTTTATGCCAGTAGTGGCTTGTATTACAGATGGTATTGGCCAACACTTTGTTTGCAGTGGACAGTAATATTTGTAACGTGATGCCATTATTATAGGCTTGGTAAACTTGTTCTTCCTAAAGTGCAAATGATAACCCAAATATAAAATGTACATAAATTTGAGAAATGTCTTATTTATTCAGATTTACAGTCTATGTTATTTGCATGTTACCAACTGCAACATTTGCTGTGCAACCAGACAGCAGTTTGTGAAAAAGAAATGCTGCTATAATACTGCCTCATTGAGTTGTGATGGTGAGCAAGAATGATAATGGTGCAATTCGAATGAATGAGATGAAAATAGCTTTATCCCAAAATATAAGCACTTACAGTGTTCCCTTTGAAAAATAGTTTACTCAAATCAACTTCAAATATAGGTGATCAGTTGCTATGTTTTGGTACAATAGTTGGTTTTCAGAATTTTAGTCATTCATATTAATGTCTTTTTGTTCCAAAAAATGTAACTCAATTTGCATTTGCAATTTGCATAAAATCTCCTGAAACCCCACAAATAATTATAAACCAATCCTGCTGGTATCACTGGATCTGTAGGTGGAGCCATTAAGCACAGTGTTTTCTAAACTACGACAGTGTTTTCAGATTACTGCAAAAGATTACTAAAACTCAACTTGGGCTGAACTAATTTAACGTAATTTTGAGATCACTTATGTGAGTTACATCAACTTCCAGGCATATTGTACGGATTGAACCTAATGCAACTGTGCAGAACTATCCGTATATCGAATTTCCTTTATTCAGCGATGTTACACAAACTATTGTTAACCTTTTAGTTCTGGCCAGTTATTAAAGGTTTAGACCAAAGGATAGACACAAAAAGCTGGAGTAACTCAGTGGGTCAGGCAGCATCTCTGGAGCAAAGGAATAGGTGATGTTTCGGATTGAGACTTTTCTTCGGATTGAGCCCGGGGAGAGGCAAACAAGAGATATGGAAGGTACATAGAACAAATGATTGAAAAAATTGCAAAACAAAATAGTGATCAAGAAAGATGGACCCACAATGGTCAATTGTTGGCTGAGGGAAGGTGATAACGAGTTGTACAAACAGTGAAACTCACCAGGACGACAATGAAACAAGCATGACGACTAGAGTGGGGGAGGGACGGAGAGAGAAGGGATGCAAAGGTTACTTGATGTTAGAGAAATAAATATTCATATTGCCTGGATGTAAGATGACCAAGCGAAATATGAGGTGCCGTTCCTCCATTTACGTTTGGCCTCGCTCTGGCAATGGAGGAGACCCAGGACAGAAAGGTCAGAATGGGAGTTAAAGTGTTTGGCCACTGGGAAATCTCATAGGCCAAGGCGGGCTGAGCGAAGGTGTTCAACGAAACAATAGCCCAGTCTGTGCTTGGTCTTATTATTGCATGTAGGTTTATTATTGTCATATGAACTGAGGTACAGTGAAACAGTTAAATGACTTAAGTTATTCGAGTAATTTTTAAAAAAATGTAATGGTTATAACCATTGCTATCCATCTGTGATACAGGTATTGTATTTCCCTGGCTTTCCAAAGCATATTATTAGGGCATTTACAAATAGAGCTCAGACTATATCTTTTTTAATATGAATGCAATTTATATTGAATGATTAGAAATAGATTTTGCTTGGGCACATAAGGCATGAGGTATTTGTGCTTGTTAACAAATATATTTGTGGCATAAAAGCTAATCTTTTGCGAGCAAAACATGGAAGAGTTAGCATCAGTTGAAAATGATAGATGACAAAAGTGAACAAAGCTCTGGAACTCTCTAAAAAGGTGGAGACATCTCTGCCCATTTGTCCACATTGTGGGGAATGAAGGAAGGTAGATTAAAAATATAAATGAAATATGACGCAGTTGGAAAAACAAGGGACAAGCAACATCCATAAGTCTGTTCAGTGGCTGCTAAAATAGTGACCATAAGTGAATAGTGACCATGACTGATCCTTCCTGCTGTTCACTGGAACCATCTCCAGCACAGTGGCATGTCTGAAAATATGTAAACCTAGATTTTGAATAAAATGGCTATTGCTGCCACTCAATATTCCTGTTTCTACTACATGCCAATTGCATAAAGTCTTACAACATGGGAAACAGCTCTGCAACTGATTTTCTGACCTAGAAGCTACCAAGCAGATGTGCCAGAATCAGAGAATGTGGTTAGCACAATGTGGTAAAGGTCAGTCAAGTTGTCGAGGTCATGGATCATGATCACTTGACATTTTTGTCTGCCATCGAAAGCATAACATTCGATGAGCTAAGTTGATTTTAGAACATAGAAAAGTACAGTACAGGAACAGACCCTTCAGCCCGCAACATCTGGGCTGAACATAATGTAATGAAAAATTAATCTCATTGTCTGCACATGTTCCATACCCTATGTATTCATGTGCCAATCTAAAAGCCTCTTAAATTCCACTATTACCTCCACCACCACATCAAGCAGGGCATTCCGGGAACCCATGCTAAGAAAGCACATAACTCAATGGTTAGGTATTTGTATATATTTTGGTTTATCTATTGCATTGAAATCGGTGTTATATTTTTTAAGTTATTCATATTTTAAAGTTTAAATCTATCTCCTAGGGAAGGAGGGGGTGGAGGGAGGGTGGGTAGGAGGGAGGGTGGGTAGGAGGGAGGGTGGAGGAGGGAGGATAAGGGGGGTTGAGGGGGATGGAGTGGGTAGGGGGGGAGGGAGGAGAGGGAGAGGGGGGAGGGGGAGGGAGGGAGAAGTTTGGGCCCAACAGGTCCACTTGGTCTAGCAAAAAACTAAAATACATAATAAGAAGAAAACTTCCACCTTGCTGCACAGTCTTTTATCTATTAACCTCTAAAACCTGACTTCACACTTGTACACCAACATGTAATAAAAACTTTCTTCTTGGGGTGCATGCCTAACTCTCTCTAATCCTTAGTGTGAGCTTATCTCTCTTTTTAGGGCACAGAACAGAAACGTCTCAAATTAGTTTTAAATGTTCAGTGCCAATTATCTGGACATCGAATTAACTTGTTAGCTTAAGGGACCGATTGTATATACTTGCTGATATAACGCATCCAAGATGCAGGACAGAACGCCACAGGAGATCCTTCTTCCCTGTGGCTATCAAACTTTACAATTCCTCCTTCTTCTGTCATGGGATAGACAGAGATTGACTCTTCCCCCCCCTCCCTCCCCTCAATCTTTGCACATCCCCCAAGCCTTTCCACTCTTCACTTTAATTTCATGTTTCATGTATTTTGTGTTTTTATGACTGTTGGCAGATCAGTTTCCCTCCTGGGACAAATAAAGTTCTATTGCATCGTATTGTACCTAAATTAATTCTCTGGTACAGAAGCACATGGTGACATCTTTAGGATTTCACATGTTCCATGTGCAAGAAGAGTCTTCTTAACAATTACTCTTATGTTCTTTCATTTTGCCAAATTGACCCTTTTCTTAAAAGTGAAAAATGTAGCTGGAAGACAGGAAACATGCGGATATACCCATGCCCAGGCATCATCATGTTCAGGGACCTGTCATCTTTTTTTCCACAGGAAAATCTGAATAATAATTTTCAATATGTTTTAAACTATTCATTCGTGTTTTTTAACTGGGTTCTGAATTTACAGGTAAGTAAAAGTAATCACCCATAGAATGTAAATAAGCCATTAATAGTCATATCTTGGCAATGAAACTGAGTACTGCATTCTCCTTGGATTAAAAATCTGTGAACATCAAGAGATTAAAAAAAACATAAATTGCTTGCTGAGATTAGGAGTTTGATATAAAATGGTTTGTTGTAGAGGAATCTGTGAGGAAATGAGCCTAAATATTTGAAAACAGTAAGAAACTATAACAATAAACAGATGTGGATATACAGCTTGGCGATTGTTTCGCTGAACACCTCTGCTCAGTCCATCTTAACCTACTTGAACTCCCGGTGGCTCAGCACTTCAACCCCCCCTCCCATTCCCAATCTGACCTTTCTGTCCTGTGCCTCCTCCATTGTCAGAGTGAGACCCAGCACAAATTGGAGGAACAGCACCTCATATTTCGCTTGGGTAGTTTGCACCCCAGCGGTATGAACATTGACTTCTCTAACTTCAGATAGCCCTTGCTTTCTCTCTCCATCCCCTCCCCTTCCCAGTTCTCCTACTAGTCTTACTGTCTCCGATTACATTCTATCTTTGTTCCTTCCCCTCCCCTGACATCAGTCTGAAGGAGGGTCTCGACCCGAAATGTCATCCATTCCTTCTCTCCAGAGATGCTGCCTGACCCACTGAGTTACACCAGCATTTTGTGTCTACCTGTGGTCTATAACAGACTATACATGGTCTGTTCTTAACATTGTATTATTTAAAACCAATACTGATTAAATTAGTATGATCAATGTATTCTGTACAGTCACCTTTTTCAAAGAAAACTAGCTTTGTAATTCGTTCCTGCCTCCGCCATGGTTCTTCATGCCTCAATTTATTTGCTTTAGACTTTAGAGATATAGCGTGGAAACAGGCCCTTTGGTCCACCGAGTCCACACCGACCAGCGATTACCCCACTAGCACTATCCAACACACCAGGCACAATGTATAATTTTACTAAAGCCAATTAACCTACAAACCTGTGTATCTTTGGAGTGTGGGAGGAAACAGGAGCACCCGGAGAAAACCCACGTGGTCGCAGGGTGAACGTACAAACTCCATGTAGACAGCACCCGTAGTCAGGATTGAACACAGGTCTCTGGCACTGTAAGGCAGCAACTCTACCGCTGTGCTACCGTGCCATCCCAAACTTTCTACCCCTCTGGTAAGAGAAGGATATTTACTAGATTCTCCTGCTAATTGACCATCGATGGTTGCATGGATATTCATTTGTGTTCAAACTGCAATATCTTGTTTCACAGAAATATTTTAAGAAATATGACATACGATACAATAAAAATTTATTCATCCCTGGAGGGAAATTGGTCGGCCAATTACCCTCCGGGGATGAATAAAGTTTTATGAATGAATGATGAATGAAACAGTGCCACAGAGAAAGATGGGTTTACCCATAGGAGAAGTAATGGAAATATGTAGTACTTCCAGAACATTTCATGATTTTATTTCTGTATGTTATGTGGTCCTGGATGGAAAGAATATGACAGCAACCTCATGACCAGCTGTGCCTTCACTTGCTTTAGTCTTACCACTAATGCTACCTCTTAATAATACCAATATAGCTGCCTTGCCAACAGTCTGTCACTTTCTACTTCGTTGTCTTTTTTAGTATGTGTTAAATGTATGTTTTAGTGGGGGGTGGGTGAGTGAGGGGGTTGGGGGAGACTTTGTCTAATCTTATCTCGACGGAGATGCGATTTTTTTTCCGTATCGTATCTCCGTCCACACTGCGGCCTAACACAGTGGAGTTGGCGGCCTTTGCTGGAGACCGATTTTGAGACCTCCACCGCGGGTGCCTGCGGATTAACCATCATGGAGCCCGCGATCCCTTTGTCAGGGATCGACCTCTGAGCTCTACCGTGGGTGCCTGCGGACTTTAACATCGTGGAGCTCGCGGTCTCTGGTTAGAGAACGACAACGAGAACTCTAAGCCGCAGGAGCTTGGCTGCGGGAGCTTCGATCGCCCGATGGATGGTTCAACGACCCCAACATATAAAATTCTTAAGGGGTTGGAGAGGCTAGATGCGGGAAGATTGTTCCCGATGTTGGGGGAGTCCAGAACCAGGGGTCACAGCTTAAGGATAAGGGGGAAGTCTTTTAGGACCGAGATGAGAAATCATTTCTTCACACAGAGAGTGGTGAGTCTGTGGAATTCTCTGCCACAGAAGGTAGTTGAGGCCAGTTCATTGGCTATATTTAAGAGGGAGTTAGATGTGGCTCTTTTTGCTAAAGGGATCAGGGGGTATGGAGAGAAGGCAGGTACAGGCTACTGAGCTGAATGATCAGCCATGATCATATTGAATGGCGGTGCAGGCTCGAAGGGCCGAATGGCCTACTCCTGCACCTATTTTCTATGTTTCTATGTTTCTATGACTGCAGGAGCAAAATGAGGGAAGAAGATTAGACTTTATTGCCTTCCATAACAGTGAGGAATGTGGGGAATCCGTAGTGGTGGATGTTTATGTTAACTTTTATGTAGTTGTGCGTCTTGTTGCTTTTTTAGTATGGCTGTATGGTAATTCGCATATCATTGTACCCTAATTGGTACACATGGCAATAAAAGACCTTTGAAAACTTTGATCTTTGTTCCATTAGCATTACTAGCATGATTGCACCCGGAGCAGTCTATGAATTATAAGCAAGGTGGAGTCGCAGTACATAGGGTGGTCATAAAGACTTTTGGCACATTGGCCCTCATCAGTCAGAGTATTGAGTATAGAAGTTGGGAGGTCATGTTGCACTTGTATAAGACGTTGGTGAGGTCGCATTTAGAAAAGCGTGTTCAGTTCTAGGCACCGTGTTATAGGAAAGAGGTTGTCAAGATGGAAAGGGTACAGGGAAGATTTACGAGAATGTTGCCAGGTCTGAGCTACAGGGAGAGGTTGAGTAGGCTGGAACTCTATTCCTTGGCGCATAGGAGGACGAGGGGTGATCTTACAGAGGTGTATAAAATCATGAGAGGGATAGATCGGGTAGATGCACAGAGTCTCTTGCCCAGACTAGGTGAATTAAGGACCAGCGGACATAGGTTTAAGGTAGGGGAGGAAAGATTTAAAAGGAATCTGAGGGGTAACGTTTTCACCCAAAGGGTGGTGGGTGTATGGAACAAGCTGCCAGAGGAGATAATTTAGGCTGGGACAATGCCAGCGTTTAAGAAACAGTTAGACAAATACATGGATAGGACAGTTTTGGAGGGATCTGGACTAAACACGGGCAGGTGGGACTAGTGTAGCTGGGACATGTTGGCCGGTGTGGGCAAGTTGGGCCAAAGGGCCTGTTTCCACACTGTATCACTCTATGACTATGGCTCTAGAACAAAGGAGTCAGAGACAGCAAAGAAATGGCACTTTAGCCCATCCAATTCATGTGAACTATCAAACACTCCTATCCTAATACTTTTTATCATTCACACATTCCTATCAAATTTCTTCCAGATTCTATCACTCATCTAAATTCTATTTAGAATTCTATTTCTATGAAAGGGCTATTTATCGTGGGCAATTAACTCATCAACTTGCACATATTGGAATGTGGAATGAAACCGCAGACAATCCACATGTTTACAGGGAGAATGTGTACATTTTGCACAGACAGTTCCAGAGTCAGGGTTGAACCTGGGTCACAAGCTGTGAGGCAGCAGCTCCAGTAGCTGTATCGTTGTGCTGCTCCGTTGAACCACTGTGTTGCAAAATAAACGACATAGTCTTTTTGTAGAATAAGAAAATAACTGCAGATGCTGGTACAAATCGATTTATTCACAAAATGCTGGAGTAACTCAGCAGGTCAGGCATCATCTCGGGAGAGAAGGAATGGGTGACGTTTCGGGTCGAGACCCTTCTTCAGACTGATGTCGGGGGTGGGACAAAGGAAGGATATAGGTGGAGACAGGTGTGTCCAGTCACTCTACACTTCCATCCCCCACAAGGATGGTCTCGAAGCCCTCTGTTTCTTCCTCGACCTTAGAACCAGCCAATCCCCATCGACCAACACTCTCCTCCGCCTAGCAGAGCTGGTTCTTACCCTCAACAACTTCTCCTTTGACTCCTCCCACTTCCTCCAAACCAGAGGCGTAGCTATGGGCACTCGCATGGGCCCTAGCTACGCCTGCCTCTTTGTCGGGTACGTCGAACAATCCCTGTTCCAGACGTACACTGGCCCCATCCCCGAACTCTACCTCCGCTACATCGACGACTGCATTGGTGCTACCTCTTATACCCATGCAGAACTCACTGACTTCATACACTTCACCTCCAATTTCCATCCTGCCCTTAAATATACCTGGACTATCTCTGACATCTCCCTCCCGTTTCTGGACCTCACCATCTCCATCACAGGAGAAAAACTAGTGACGGACATTTATTACAAGCCCACCGACTCGCACAGCTATCTGGACTACACTTCTTCCCACCCGGTCCCCTGCAAAAAGTCTATTCCCTACTCCCAATTCCTCCGTCTACGCCGCATCTGCGCCCAGGATGAGGTGTTTCAGACTAGGGCTTCCGAGATGTCCTCGTTTTTCAGAAAACGGGGCTTCCCCTCCTCCATTATAGATGAGGCTCTCACTAGGGTCTCTTCTACATCCCGCAGCTCCGCTCTTGCTCCCCATCCCCCCACTCGCAACAAGGACAGGATCCCCCTCGTTCTCACCTTCCACCCCACCAGCCAGCGGATCCAACATATCATCCACCAACATTTCCGTCACCTACAACAGGACCCCACCACTGGCCATATCTTCCCATCCCCTCCCCTCTCTGCGTTCCGCAGAGACCGTTCCCTCCGCAACTCCCTGGTCCACTCGTCCCTTCCTACCCAAACCACCCTAACCCCGGGCACTTTCCCTTGCAACCGCACGAGATGCAACACCTGTCCCTTTACCTCCCCCCTCAACTCCATCAAAGGACCCAAACAGTCTTTCCAGGTGAGACAGAGGTTCACCTGCACCTCCTCCAACCTCATCTATTGCATCCGCTGCTCTAGATGTCAACTTATCTATATCGGCGAAACCAAGCGCAGGCTCGGCGATCGCTTCGCTGAACACCTGCGCTCGGTCCGCATTAACGCAACTGATCTCCCGGTGGCCCAGCACTTTAACTCCCCCTCCCATTCCCAGTCTGACCTCTCTGTCATGGGCCTCCTCCAGTGCCATAGTGAGGCCCACCGGAAATTGGAGGAGCAGCACCTCATATTTCGCCTGGGCAGTTTGCGGCCCGGTGGTATGAACGTCGACTTCTCCAACTTCAGATAGCTCCTCTGTCCCTCCCTTCCCCTCCTCCTTCCCAGATCTCCCTCTATCTTCCTGTCTCCACCTATATCCTTCCTTTGTCCCACCCCCGACATCAGTCTGAAGAAGGGTCTCGACCCGAAACGTCACCCATTCCTTCTCTCCCGAGATGCTGCCTGACCTGCTGAGTTACTCCAGCAATTTGTGAATAGTCTTTTTGTAGAAACAAGTAAATGCAGATGCTGGTTTACCAAGGAAATGCACAAAATGCTGAAGTAACTCAGAGGCTCAGGAAGCATCCCTGGAGCACATGAAGTCTGAAGATGAGTCTCGACTCAAAAAATCATCTATCCATGTTCTCCAGGGATGCTGCCTGACTCGCTGACATACTTCAGCATTTTGTGTGTTAACATAGTCTTTTTCACTGGACACCTCTAATGTTGAAGATAAAAATAATCATGAAGCTTTCTTTTCCCTTTAGTTCCGCACTTATTTACCTTAATTCATAATCTCAGAATGCCTTCACTTTTTTTTTTCTTTCTAATTTATAATGATGGAGAAACTTGTATGTACAAAGATGCTACAGTGCCCTCCATAATGTTTGGGAAAAAGACCCATCATTTATTTATTTGCGTCTGTACTCCATAATTTGAGATTTGTAATAGAAAAAAATCACATGTGGTTAAAGTGTACATTGTCAGATTTTAATAAAGGCCATTTTTATACATTTTGGTTTCACCATGTAGCAATTACAGCAATGTTTATACATAGTCCCCCCATTTCAGGGCACCATAATGTTTGGGACACAGCAATGTCATGTAAATGAAAGTAGTCATGTTTAGTATTTTGTTGCATATCCTTTGCATGCATTGACTGCTTGAAGTCTGCGATTCATGGACATCACCAGTGGCTGGGTGTCTTCTCTGGTGATGCTCTGCCAGGCCTGTATTGCAGCCATCTTTAGCTTATGCTTGTTTTGGGGGCTAGTCTCCTTCAGTTTGAACTTGAGCAGATAGGATGTGTCTATACACTTCAGAATTACAACCATCAGCAGTTGTATCATCAATGAAGATAAGTGAGCCAGTGCCTTCAGCAGCCATACATGCCCACGCCATAACACCCCCACCACCGTGTTTCACAGATGAGGTGGTATGCTTTGGATCTTGGGCAGTTCCTTCTCTCGTCCATACTTTGCTCTTGCTATCACTCTGATGTAAGTTAATCTTCGTCTCATCTATCCTCAAGTCCTTTTTTCCAGAACTGTGGTTGTTGTTTTAAGTACTTCTTGGCAAACTATAACCTGGCCATCTATTTTTGCGCCAAACCAGTGGTTTGCATCTTGCAGTGTAGCCTTTGTATTTCTGTTCATGAAGTCTTCTGCAGACAGTGGTCATTGACAAATCCACACCTGACTCATGAAGAGTGTTTCTGATCTGTCGGACAGGTGTTTGGGGGGTTTTCTTTATTCCAGAGAGAATTCTGTCATCAGCTGTGGAGGTCTCCCTTGGCCTGCCAGTCCCTTTGTGATCAGTTAGTTCACCAGTGCTTTCTTTTTTCTTAATGATGTTCCAAACAGTTGTTTTTGGTAAGCCTAAGGTTTGGCTGATGTCTCTAACAGTTTTATTCTTGTTTCTCAGTCTCATAATGGCTTCTTTGACTTTCATTGGCACAACTTTGGTCCTCATGTTGATAAACAGAAGAAAAAAAATTCCAAAGGTGATGGAAAGACTGGAGGAAAGACTAGATGCTGAGAGCTCTCTTATTCTTGCATGAAGGAGGCAATTAAACACACCTGACCAATTACAAACGCCTGTGAAGCCGCGTGTCCCAAACATTATGGTGGCCTGAAATGAGGGTCTAGCTATAATTTCTACATGGTCAAGTCAAGTCAAGTCAATTTTATTTGTATAGCACATTTTAAAACAACCCACGTCGACCAAAGTGCTGTACATCAGTGCAATTACTAAAAAAGAACATACAATGGTACACAAACCTAACAACACATACATAAACAGCTTACAGCACCCCCTCAGAGGGCCTCAAACGCTAGGGAGTAGAAATAGGTTTTGAGCCTGGACTGGAGTCGATGGAGGGGGCAGTTCTGATGGGGAGAGGGATGCTGTTCCACAGTCTAGGTGCTGCAACCGCAAAAGCACGGTCACCCCTGAGCTTAAGCCTAGACCGCGGGATAGTCAGTAGCCCCAAGTCGGCCGACCTGAGGGACCTGGAGGTAGTGTGGTGGGTTAGAAGATTTTTGATATAGAGGGAGGCAAGCCCGTTAAGGGCTTTGTATGCGAATAGGAGGAGCTTGAAGTGATTCTGTACCGTACTGGGAGCCAGTGGAGAGAGGCCAGAATCGGGGTGATGTGGTCCCTTTTACGGGTACCCGTCAGGAGTCTCGCTGCAGCATTTGGACCAATTGCAGGCGGGACAGGGATGATTGGCTGATCCCAGTGTATAGGGAGTTGCAGTAGCCTAGGCAGGAGGAAATGAATGCGTGGATGATTTTTTCAAAGTCGTCAAATTGGAGGAATGGTTTGATTTTAGCTATGGTACGAAGCTGGAAGAAACTGGCTTTTACCACAAAGTTGACTTGCTTGTCAAACTTTAATGCGTGTCAAATATCACGTCAAAGTTTTTGACATGCGGTTTGACTAAGGTTAGGCTTCCAAGGCTGCCTGTTATCGTTTTGATGGAGTCGGGGAGGCCGAATAGGATGACCTCAGACTTGCTCTCATTTAGTTGAAGGAAGTTCTGTGCCATCCAACATTTTATGTCCTCAAGGCAGTGCATGAGGCTGATTAAATTTGACCGGTTGTTGGGTTTCAGGGGGAGATAAAGCTGTGTGTCATCCGCACAGCAGTGGAAAGAAATGCCGTGCCTTTGAATGATTTGGCCAAGTGGGAGCATGTACAGAGAGAAGAGAATGGGGCCTAGGATGGAGCCTTGTGGAACCCCGCAGGAGAGGCTAGCTGGGGAAGAGGAAAATTTGCCTATGTTGATGGAGAAACTCCTATTTTTGAGGTAGGAAATGAACCAGCTCAGGGCAGTGCCATCAACACCAACCCCGTACCGGAGACGGTCAATTAGGATGGTGTGGTCCACTGTATCGAACACTGCGCTGAGGTGAAACCAAACTGTATAAAAATACCTTTTAATAAAATCTGACAATGTGCACTTTAACCACATGTGATTTTTTTTCTATTACAAATCTCAAATTGTGGAGTATAGAGGCAAATAAATAAATGATGGGTCTTTGTCCCAAACATTATGGAGGGCATTGTAAGTGATACTGTTTGAAGTCAATCTTTTAGGGTCAACTTAAACAATAAGATTAACCTCAAAGAAACTGCAAAGAAACCAGCACTTTGGCCCACTTAATTGCTGCCACGGTGGATGCAGGTTGTAATGGAAGAAAACATACATTTGTCATGGAATTTCTGGACATTAGATAAAATTGCTTCATCCATCAAGTGTCAATTCTCCTGGTGTAGTGTTGACCCTTTATTAAACTGTTAACATGTAAGGATCTTGAAAGGTTCCGGCTTGAAACAATGTCTATCCATGATCTACAGACATGCTGCCTGACCCACTGAGTTACTCCAACACTTTGTGTCTGTTTTCATAACAAAAGTAATGTTCGAACCTCACTCACAAATTCTGCAGCAATGGGCAAGCAGGGATTAGGTCTAGTGAAGTGGTTGTTGAAAGTTGTTCATCGCAAACCCACATGCAGGCAGTGACCACAAGGTGGTCTTCATATGTCTTTGAACAAGAAGGAGTTGGAAAGGATGGAGGTATTTTTGGCAGCTGCAGTCTTGTCCGAGCAGGTCTTTTTTAGAAACCGATCGTGTTCATGCCATAGGCCAAATTCGATCTTTAGAACGTGAGAAGCACAGATCGTGGTGGTAATACTGAGGTATTCTTGGTGATCTACATTGAAATCTGTCAATGGTCTGCCTTGTGTTTTTTCAAATAATGCACAGCATCAATACTAATTCCTGAGTTGAAGGGGAATCAGCTGATTCCTGAGCTGAAGGAGTAATGATCCAGTCAACATTTCCTGCCCTGGCTTGACTTGATCCAGTGAGACTTGATCGGGTCTGCAGTTAATGTTGAGGACTTCCACGAACTACTTCCTCCAGGCCTGGGGTCCAGTTTTCCCATACAAAACTTCCAGCATTATTTTATGAATTGGATGTTTTTAGATTTTAAAATAGTGCAGTTCTCCTATCAGATCTGGCTGATGTATTTGATAAACAAGTGAGGTTTGGCTTTCTCTGTAGAAAATACTTTGATACAAAAATAGTGTAAATGTTGCATTTTCTGTTTGACTTTGAATTATGTCAAGCACTTTTTTAACATATCCCCTTATTTGGCAATTTTGACTGCCATGAGCTTATGGAATGCTCTGAAATTTGGAAGAATATTTTGTAGGTTAAGGACTCGATAGAGTGAATTTCAAGTTTTTTTAAAAACATTTAGCAATTGCAAATTGTGAAACATTTTTGGCTCAATGAAAACAGGCAAATACTGGCTACTTCAGTATTCATAGAAGGACACCAAGTGCTGGAGTAACTCAGCAGGACAGGCAGCATCTCTGGAGAACATGGACAGGCAATGTTTCAGGTTGGCATCCATCTGCAGACTAATTGTAGGGGGAGAGAAGAAAGCTGGAAAAGGGGAGAGGCATGACAACGTTTGCCAGGTCGATATAGGCAAGGCGGGTTTGATAGGCAGATGGTTGGATCAAAGGCCAGAAATAAGAACAGAAGGCGTTAGACAGTTTTGAAGAATGGAGAATTGTGAAGCTGGAGGGAAGAAAGTAGCAGTGGGGGGAGGAATAGGTGTGGGTCCAGAAGAGGCACAGGGGCAGGGGTAGCAGAGGTTACCTAAAATTGTTGCTTTTTCCTGCCTCTCCCCTATTATAGCCTTCTTCGCGCCCCCTAAAATCAGTCTGAAGAAGGGGTCCTGACCCAAAATATTGCCTATCCATGTTCTCCAGTATTGCTGCCTGACTCGCTGAGTTACTCAAACACTTTATGTCCTTTTGTGTATTAACCATGTTCTTTGTCTCTATTTTAGTATTCATATTCAACAAGCACTGGGCTAAAAAAAGATGTATTCTGGTGGATTTACAATTGTTCTATAGATAGGGTTTGTAAGGGGTGGGGTGGATATTGATTCCACTAATTATGAAAGCTGTCATAAGTATGTTCCAATCTGCATATTGACTGTCAGCCAGAAATCTCTCCTGAGGAGGCAAGATGGCATTTTCAGTGTTGCAGTTGTTGATTAGGGGAAGAATGCCTGGCATTCTTGGCATTACCTGAATCTCTTCATCAACCCACAGTTTCCTACGCTCCAAGGAGTAACATCACAGCGGGCCAAACCTCTCCCATAGTTCAGGCTCTTGAGTCCTGGCAACATCCTCAGATATCTTCCCTGCACCCTTTCCAGCTTAATGGCCTCTTTCCTATAATACAGTGACCAAAACCAAACACAATATTCCAAGTGTTCCATTATTGTGCTAGTCACAACCGGGTTTGACACGAGACATTACACGGTGTCAGAAGTAAAAACTGAATCTCTATGAGTGACATAAGAGCCTGAAATCCTGGAACGCTGGCAAATCGACATGGTCAAAACCTGTGCTATCTGAAGAACGAAGATTGAAAAACTTCGAAAGTCAGCGCAGGAATTCAAACTTGAAGGAGGCCTTCGGAATCTTAAATTTAATGAGGTTTTGACGAACAGCTACAGGAGTAAAATGGCGGGACTCAAGCCACCAGGACCACTCTCCATGCAAGGGAACTTAGCCAAGAATTATAAGGACTGGAGAAGGGCGTTCCAGCTGTACGAGACAGTGACAGAGCTGACGAGTAAGCCAGAAAAGATTTGGTGTGTAACATTCTTCCACGTGGCGGGGCCGGCCGCTCAGCAAATTTATGAAACCTTTCAGTTCGCATCGCAACGGAACGTGACAAAATACAACCGCTGAAGGAGGTGTTCCAGACATACTGTGAACCAAAAAAGAACTTACCTGACATGAGATACATCTTTAATACACGTGTTCAGCGGCGAAGAGACCTTCTCCAACTACCTGACTGCAGTCAAGTCTATAGCAAACGATTGTGTATTTGGCAGCCTGCAGGACTCATTGCTGCAAGACAGAATAGTCTGCGGAATCCCCAACCAGCCGCTCCGGGAGAAACTACTCCAATGCGAGGACTTAACGCTGGAAAAATGAAGTGACACGCGTACGATCGCCAAAGCATCAGCCGAGCACTTGAAACAGATTGCCCCAACTGCCATCGCCACCGAAGAGACAGTTGATTACTTGAAACGAGACAGCGCCAGTCGGCCACGGGGCCGAGGCTAGAATTCACGACCCAGACAACCGCACACAGAAACCTGTAATTATGGTAATAATGCCGTTTGCTGGTCATGCACCTACGTGCATAAAACCAACTCCTGCCCCGCTCAGGGCATGAGATGTCGCACATGCGGAAAGATCGGACATTTCTCCAGACCCCCGACTGCCCGAGAAATAGAGCGCCCAACAGCCGTCTACGTTACTGACAACATGACCAGTCAATCAGACGGAGGGCCGGGGACGGGAGCCGTGATGTCCGCGACATCGAGTCCGAGATGACCACTTCACCGCAGCCTGAGCCAGTGAACGACGACTTTGACGCATTCTACATTGACACCGTGATTGACACCGTGATTGATTCGTCGTGTGAATGGGGACAGCTGTGCAGCATTAACAATGTGGACATTGTGTTCAAACTTGACTCTGCAGCTCAAGTTAACATCCTGCCAGAGAACTTGTTCAGCAAGACTGGTCTGGCCTTAATGAACACTAATATAACACTAAGGTCGTACTCTGGACACACAGTGAAGCCCTGTGCGAGTACATAAGAAAGGGATGGCCAAGTAACAGCCGTGATCTGCCCTCGGAATTGATTCCGTTTTATGCATACCTTGATGAGCTGGTTGAAGTAGAGGGATTAGTCTTAAGGGAAAACCAAATCATAGTCTCCCAAAGCATGCGTCGGCAGAAGCTGAACATGCTACATGAATCACATCTGGGAGTAGTGAAACTGAAACAACGAGCCCGCAATCTGTTTGCGTGGCCAGGAATGAATGCACAGATCGAGGACACAGTGGGAACATGCTCGATGTGCCAGGCGACTAGGAAAACACAAGCAAGCGAGCCGCTACAACCGCACTTCATCCCCAGCAGACCTTGGTCTAAAGTCGTGGCAGACATCTTCCATCTGGATGGAGTAGACCATTTGCTAGTAGTGGACTATTAGTCCAAGTACCCAGAAATAGTGCAACTGCCAGACATGACGTCACATTCTGTGATACGAGAGATGAAGGGCATGTTTGCACGGAATGGCATTCCTGACTTGTTGATGTCAGGCAACACAGGGCGGCACGGTAGCACAGCGGTAGAGTTGCTGCTTTACAGCGAATGCAGCGCCGGAGACTCAGGTTCGATCCTGACTACGGGTGCTGCACTGTAAGGAGTTTGTACGTTCTCCCCGTGACCTGCGTGGGTTTTCTCCGAGATCTTCGGTTTCCTCCCACACTCCAAAGACGTACAGGTATGTAGGTTAATTGGCTGGGTAAATGTAAAAATTGTCCCTAGTGGGTGTAGGATAGTGTTAATGTTTGGGGATCGCTGGGCGGCACGGACTTGGTGTGCCGAAAAGGCCTGTTTCCGGCTGTATATATATGATATGATATGATAAGACAATTTGACTGTGCTTTGAGTTTCACAAGTTCAAGGATGAATGGGAATTTTCCCATGTCACCTCAAGTCCCATTTATCCCCAGAGCAATGGGAAGGTGGAGTGCTGTGTGCAAACCATGAAAAATATCATGAAGAAAGCCAAGCGCAGCGACCGTGACCGCGTGTATGCCATCCTCGAATACCGCAACACCCCCCTTGACGGGCAAATGGTTATGCCCCCTCACAGCGACTGAACAGTAGACTGAAGAAGCAAACTGCCGCCTTCTTTATCGCTCCTACAACCCCATCCTGTCCCTCCCATGGAACAGCAACTAGCCGGCCGGCAAGAAAAATAGGCAGCATACTTCAACGAGAAGGCAAGCGCCAAGCCGCTGCCGCGCCTGGAGCGACAACAACAGGTGTGGTTTTGTGCCAATCCAACCGAGTGGCAACGTGGCCAGATTGCGTGCAAAAACTTGGCCCCTCGGAGCTACTCCATCTCGACACCGCGACACCGTGGTACTGAGTACCGCAGAAATAGGGAGGACATACGACCCGCGCATGAAACAGCTGAGCCATGCCCTGGCAACATGTGCAAAAACTCTCCCAGACGCCAGAAAGTCCCCCAGGCGGACCAAGTCCCCCAGACGCAAGAGAGCCATCACAGCCCACTTCGCAAGCTAATGCGGTGGGGGAACCTGCTCGCAGTGAGCCATCACAGCCCGCATCGCAAGGTAATGCGGTGGGCGAACCCGCAAGAGAGACATCACAGCCCGCATCGCAAGGTAATGCGGTGGGCGAACCTGCTTGCAGCATGCCAAGCCACACTCACACACAACAGCAACACAGCACAGAACCAGTCGGAAATACGACTTGCACGAGGAGTGGGCAATTATCAACACCCCCAACTCGGCTTGTTATGTAAAATAGTTAGGCAAGGGTAAAAGAAGGCAATGTAAAAAATAAAAATAAAATATATATATATATAACGGGTTTATTTGAGTTTACGATTTGGGAGCAGTTATTAAGCCTCATAAGATGCTGTCTGAATGTTTAAGTGATAAATCCCTTTTATGAATTTTACGATTAATTTGTGACACCAAAGTTGAAGGGGGAGATGTAATGTATGCAACGTTTGTACACGTCATCAACAGGTGCCCGCTGGAGGGAGGCGGGCATTAAAGAGATGTCCCGAGATTTCACCGATGTCGGACGTCTCTTTATTGTGCTAGTCACAACCGGGTTTTACACGAGACATTATACTCACCGCCTATCTATCTGTGATACCACGTTTAGGGAACTATGTACTGTATTCACCAATCCCTCTGCTCTATGGCACCCTCCAGGGTCCTACCATTCGCTATGAAGTCCTGTCTTGGTTTGACTTCCAAAAATGCAGCACCTTGCACTTATCTGAATAATATTCAGATTACGATTTGTACAGGAAAGGCCCAGAGGGATAGGGACCAAATGCCAGCAAATGGAATTGGGTTAAATACAAATCTTGTTGGCTTGGATGAACTGGGCAGAAGATCCTGTCTCTGTGACTCTGTGATACTATGATACCTTGCAGGGAAATACGGAATTTAGCCAGCCTTGTTGAGTCCACCCTCCATTTTGCGTGTCTGCTGTATTATGCAACAGTATCTTGGACAGGTTAAATGTGGTTTCAAATTTGCCTTGTTAATTGAAGCCCAAATTGAATTTTGTGCATTACCATCACACCGTTTTAGTCCAGCTGGTTAGGGAATTTGAAAATAATATATTCTTGCAGTAGCGTATTAAACCTACTTTCGGCTAAGGCACAGCAAAAATATTTATGTCTGCTGCTCACTTTGATCCTCTCGTCTGGAAGTTATAATTATGTCTGAAATTGATTTATAAAGCAGGTCATGTCATGCAAAACTTTAATAAATGTTTTAGCAGCTAACGTTGATCATTAAAAAACACTGATAAAACTCTGAGCAACTCGCAAGTTGTTGAATTGCTCAAGTGTATGAAATTAATCTTTGATGATGGTTATTCTAACTTCATGATCCATATTTGCCAAGTAAAGAAAGCCCACAAAATTATATTTCCTATATGGACAGATAATATGGAGTATTGTAACAAATATGCAAAACAGTGAAACATTGAAGGCAAATATTGCAATCGTCTGGTTTTGAACTATAAACGAGAAATTAAAAAGTGATAAATGCTTTGCAGAAAAAGCAATATTAGGTGATTTGATTCAACACAAGTGGAAAAATCATGTTCTGAGATCATGGTGCAAGGATCATACGGGGCCAAATAGGCCACTTGGACGCTTTACAATAAAATGATCTAATGCAGCTTTCTTGGAGTAATAGTAAGGAAAACAGCATGGAAAATAGTCAGAATTCCAGGAACCCTACAGTATGCGACCTAATGTTCTGCCAGTGAGTAGTATAATGTTATATAAATTGGAAAAAAGCCTAAGTGAAATTGGCAACTTAAGTAAGTTTATAATTCTCAGGGAAGCTAATTCAGGGGAGCTGAAGCTGGTCATGATATAGAGCATATAAGCTCCATTATTTAAAGCAGTGGGTCTAAGGTAATGTGTTTTTAAATGGTTTGATGTATTGATTTTTTTTTTAAATCAGGCGCATGTTAAAATTTATTACATGAGCATCTTGTGGTTAGTAGAAGTTATTCTGTATGTTCTTAATCAATAAAGCAGTATTACTTCCTGAGAAATGAAATTTTGAATGAAATGATATTTGGTTGCTTAAATACATGGCAATGTAGAAGCGTGCTTACTTGTAAAATTAAACCATGACCTTGTAGCGACCATAGAGAATGGTCCGGGTCGTCGAACCCTCAGATTGGCCAGCGAGGTCACGTGTGAACGCGACCATGGGGATTGGTCCAGAGAGCGACATCGCTGATTGGCCAGCGTGGTCATGTGCGCTTTTGGCGCCCGAAATGTTCAGTTCGGCGAAGTCTTCGAAGAAGACAGTAAGATTTTGATGGTTGTCCTTTACCTTGTTGTTTAACTCTGTATTCGAAAATTTGCGGCTGCAATAAACTTCTTCTACAACCAACAAGTTTTCGGACTCGCCATATTGGTGACCCCGACGTGATCTGGACGATCACCGACTATGCAGGGACACGACGCCTCGTTGTTGATTGCCGCGCCTGGCACACCGGAGTTAAGCACGGTAAGCGTTCACCTTCCGTTGTTTTGGACACATTCACCGCAATCTTGGTTTGTCCACACCGAAGCTCAATTTCATATAAAGAAGATATCGGACGACTCGACGATGTATTACTACCTCGTCAGCGCTCTATCACCGGAGACGACCACACGCGTGATGCGGTTCATCGTTAATCCGCCTGCGGAAAGCAAGTACGAGGCCATGAAGAAAGTGTTACTGCGAACCTTCGGGTTTAATAGGCATGATTGCGCTGCAAGACTTCTGCACCTACCGGACCTCGGAGATCGACGGCCTTCCGTTCTCATGGCCGAAATGATGATGCTAGCCGGTGAGCATACGGATTGCCTTATGTTCGAACAGGCATTCCGAGAGAAGCTTCCTGAGGATGTCCGACTGCTGCTCACGGATTGTTCTTTTAAGGACCCCGAAGCATATGCAGCGAAAGCGGACGCGCTCATAGCGGCTAAAAACAAGGCAAGCGGTTCGATCAACAAGGTCTCGACATCAGTGACCACGCCACAGCGACATCAAGATGGCGCCGCGTCTCCCGCCAGTTCTCCGAAAGCCCGCCAAAAAGATCCGCACAAGCGCGGCTGGTGCTATTATCACCTACGATGGGGTAGCGAATCCCGCAACTGCCGCTCACCTTGTACCTTCGCGGGAAATGCCTCAGCCGATCGTACATAGGGGCAGTTACGATTGGCCAGAACCGACGCCTCTACGTCCACGATCGATTCACGGACACAGAATTTTTGGTGGACACGGGAGCCATCGTCAGTATAGTGCCGCCGACCGACCTCGAAACCAGAACGGGTAAGACAGGTCCCACCCTCATCGCGGTTAATGGCAGCCCCATTCGCACTTTCGGTATACGGAAGATGTCCCCTGTGTTAGGCCTCCGCACATACGAATGGCCATTCATCATAACAGACGTCAGACAAGCGATCCTGGGCGCAGATTTTCTCTGGGCTTTTTCACTGGTCCCTGATGTCCGCGGTAACGACCTCCGACCCTCCGCCGGCGAGTAGCCTGTCGCTCCGACAATCGCCTCCCCGCCCAGCCCTACTGTCCAGGCCGTCGTCGCGGCCCCTGACTCGTATGCTGAGATCCTGGCGGAGTTTCCAGAGCTGCTCATCCAACGTTTTGACACGCCTTCGGCCAAGCATGGCGTGGTCCATCACATCCGCACCGAGGGCCCTCCCGTTTTCGCTCGGGCCAGGAGACTACCGCCAGACAAACTGGTGGTGGCACGGGCGGAATTTAGGAAGATGGAGGAAATGGGCATTGTCCGTCAGTCCGACAGCCCGTGGGCCTCGCCTTTGCATATGGTCTCCAAGGCATCTGGGGGGTGGAGACCATGTGGCGATTATCGGCGTCTAAATGCTGTCACCACGGCTGATCGCTACCCCATACCGCACCTACAGGACTTTTCGTCTGGGCTGGAAGGAGCGGTGGTGTTCTCCAAAATCGATTTGGTGCGAGGATACCACCAGATTCCGGTGCGTCCGGAGGACATACAGAAAACTGCAACGATTACTCCGTTCGGGTTGTTTGAATGGTTGCGTATGCCTTTCGGTTTAAAGAACGCGGCACAGGCTTTCCAACGACTGATGGACCGTGTGGGTCGGGGTTTACCCTTTTTGTTTATTTATTTAGACGACATCCTGGTCGCCAGCCCCTCAGTGCAGGAACACCAGGTCCACTTGCGGACTGTGTTCCAGCGGCTCCAAGACCACGGGCTCATTATCCAACCCTCCAAGTGTCAATTCGGCCTCCCTTCTCTTGATTTTCTAGGGCACAGAATTACCCCTGCCGGCGCCTCCCCTTTGCCCGAGAAGGTGGAGGCTATCCGGGCATTTCCCAGGCCCACCACAGTAAAAGGACTACAGGAGTTCGTAGGCATGGTTAACTTCTACCATAGGTTCGTTCCGGCAGCTGCGCGGGTCAGCTGCCTACAATTCCATCAGTGTTAGCATCTCTCCGGGCACGGGTGGGTTCCCTGGCTCCAGTTCCGACTTCACGTCATGGGTGTCCCATGGTACATGAACCGCCTTCCCTGAAGGACTGTGAGCTTGTGTTTCTGCGAAAAGATTCCCATCGCGCCCCGTTGCAGAGGGTCTATCAAGGGCCGTTCCGGGTTTTGCGTAAGGGAACGGCTACCTTCACCTTAGACATGTGCGGCAAGAGTGAGCTCGTCTCGGTGTCCCGGCTCAAACCTGCACACTTGGATCCGGATCAACCAGTCCTGGTCGGCCAAACCCCTAGGAGAGGCCGACCTCCGTTAGTTCCGCTCAGTCCAGGACCCCCCGTTCCGGCAGTTCCTCCAGGACCCCCCGTTCCGGCAGTTCCTCCAGGACCCCCCGTTCCGGCAGTTCCTCCAAGTCCGGAACCCCCGGCTCCTGTGGTTCAGGCACTCGTTATGGTCACGAAATCCGGCTCCCTGCTAGGTTCCGTACCTCGGGTTCTGGGGGGGGTCATGTAGCGACCATAGAGAATGGTCCGGGTCGTCGAACCCTCAGATTGGCCAGCGAGGTCACGTGTGAACGCGACCATGGGGATTGGTCCAGAGAGCGACATCGCTGATTGGCCAGCGTGGTCATGTGAGCTTTTGGCACCCGAAATGTTCAGTTCGGCGAAGTCTTCGAAGAAGACAGTAAGATTTTGATGGTTGTCCTTTACCTTGTTGTTTAACTCTGTATTCGAATATTGCGGCTGCAATAAACTTCTTCTACAACCAACAAGTTTTCGGACTCGCCATAACCTGATCCTGAACTGACCATGGCTTGTCTGAATCCAACCTGAGAATAGCGGTATACCTTTCCACACCCATCTTGACTCAAACATGACATCAATGAGGCTCAGTTGGGAAGCCAGACTATACTAGAGAAGCCAAGTCAACAGTGGTGACTGTAGTCTGTAGACCTCACTGGGGCACTCGGCCTTTACATATCTACAGCTTTAGTGGGAATGCAACATATTTATATAACATGGCAAACCTTTGCTTAATTTTGTCTTCACAAAAACGGTAAAATGACAGTAAAGTCTGAAAAAAGGTCTCGACCCGAAATGTCACTTATTCCTTTTCTCCAGAGATGCTACCTGATCTCTGGAGTTGCTCCAGCATTTTGCTTCAATCTAAACCAGCATCTGCAGTTGCTTCCGACAAAGTAAAGTATTGTGGTTGATGGAAATCAGCATATTTATTTATAAAGTAGGCCCGATCTAAACTTTGCATGAGACTTAAATTTCTTTACATACCAATGTGAGACATATTGGTGGTTCGATGGGGTTCAGGGCAAGTAGTCAGATTCTACTTCAAAGTTTATCTTTGCTTTACTATGCCACATTCATTTTACTTGACTAGAATCATAGGGTCATGCAGCGTGGAAACAGGCCCTTTGGGCCAACTTGCCCACACCAACTAACATGCCCCATCTACACTAGTCCCACCTGCCTGCGTTTGGCACAAATCCTTCTAAACCTATCCTATCCATGTACCTGTCCAAATGTTTTTTCAATGTTGAGATTGTTGTAGCAAATTTAACCATCTTTGACTGAACATCATGCCATAAAATAATCACATTAATCATAGAATGTATATCATGCATGTTAAAACACAAAAAAAACATGGGAATGCCAACCCTTGTGAGTTGCCCTACAATCCACGTGCCATCCTAATTTGGAAATATGCCGCCATTCCCTCACTGATGCTGGGTCAAAAGCCAGAATCTCCCTTCCCAACACATAGTGGGTAACCCACACCTCAAGAATTACAATGGTTGAACCAACTTCTGAAGGGCAATTAGGGGTGGCCAGTTAGATACTGGCCCATGACCGATGGTCATCCAGGTCTTGCTCCTTGTAAGTATTTATAATCATAGAGTGATACAGGGTGGAAACAGGCCCGTTGGCCCAATTTTGCCCATGCTGAGCATCATGCCCCATCTATACTAACCTCACCTGCCTGGGTTTGATGTGTGAAGGGGTATTGTACAACAAACATCTTTGTTTCTGACCTTATGATGGAAAGAAGGCCATTGACAAAGTAGTGGAAGATGTTTGGGGTCAAAACAAATTTCAGGAACAGAATTAAGAACTTTATTTTTATATTAATTATGGACACATTATTTCAAGCTAGAAAACAATCAAATCATGAACATTCTTGAAACACTAAATCTGGATTATCCAAGCATTTAGTGTCGGTGAGCCATTTATGTTCAGAGAAAAGGATCACAGGCCAAAATTGTTGGTCCCTAGTTGCTCCCTGCCTGGGCATATGCTCAACTATCACTTGTTTTAAATGCTGCTATGCTCACAAATCGTGCATGTCTTGACTGCCATTCTAAGGAATAATGTCTTGTTAGTTGGATGTCAACACCTTATCTTGCTCTTCACAGTCCGAAGCCCACGGCTTAATTGCCTCCATTTGCATTGTTACTTACATCTGCTAAGACTTTTTTTCATGATGCCATTGTCCTGCATGATCATACCTTGTCACCTGCCTACTGTCACCCACTTTCTGCCCGCCCAATAATGTTTTAACTGAACCCACTCGTAATCATTTGCCTGCATTCTCCCCATCACCTTCCATCCCAATGCTCCACCGGGTGTTCTCTCTAATTCTATCCCCACCCAACCTCCCCATGGGCAGTTCTTCCCCCAGCTCATTTCCACTGTCATCTTTGGAGTGACAAGCGTTGGGAAAGGAAGAACTTGTCACACTGTGCACAATGCCTCAGGCTCATTTGCATTGGAATTCTAGGAGCTAATTGAAAGGTTGTCACTGCGAAAATCTGGGTAACCTTGCATGATGTGGTAACGGATCAAATTTGCCACAACTGAGTGCCCTAGTTATGTTAAATGTAAGCTTAAAGCATTTTGGAAGGACTCCTTGTGCTATTATTGTAAACAGAATGGAACTACTCAGTTGTTACATTTACCCAGCAGCAACTAATTTAATTATGTTTATGACTTAGCAGCTGCACCACATTAGTTGCAGACATGTAAACACTACATTTGCTTGCTGTGAACTAAATGCTGTGCAAAACCTCCCACCTCCTGAGTGCGTATTTGAAATTTACTCTGCACCACAAGCTCCTCTAGGTTTGTTTGCAAAAGCCCCTCATGCTGTTGAATTAAACTAATTTAATCATTGCATTGAGGTGCTTGAGGTATCCAGTTTCTTGCCATGTGGCCTAGTTGAAGAGATGTAAAGTCAACTTTATCCTTTGCATTTTAGTGCGCAACCCAATAGCTTGTACAAAATGGATGAGAATATATTAACATAATTTTTGCGTATTATTTCCTAGCCAGCCTCCAAAGTGCACACATAAAATGTCCTGAGAATAAAACAGCTGAGATCTTCATGTGGCTACAGCAATATCACTATCCGCTCTCTTAGCTTTCACTGGGGTAAATCTGAAAACTGGTATTCACCGATGAACACCTCAAACGTGTACATCCAAAAGTTGCTGTGAGAGACACCCTGGTCCTCCATAGGGTGTGCTGTTGTAGATTTGGTCATTGAACTCACTGTAATGGCATGAACCTGAGGTATTCTATGCTAAATGTGGCAGGAAAATGAGGTCTTACTCAGGTTGCAGCAAATTGGGTAACATTAGGCTTGCTGATGCAAAAAGGCCTTGTATAGCTCCAGAATCATATACATCTCACAGGGAGCTGGATCATTTTGATAAAGGCATTAGCATGACTATAGAATTACCACATAGAAGACTGTTTGACCTTTGGAATTCTTGCCTTCTCCTTATCTCACCTTGAAAGATTCAGCAGAGATCCATCTTCACGTGGAAGCCTCTGCTCTTCCCCTATCGCCCGCACACTTTTAAGAGATTACAAATTGCACACAGGATCATTGTTGAATTATTTTTTATGATTGTTGCTGCATTTCAGTGTTTAAAGTTTAGAGATGCAGCGCAGAAACAGGCCCTTCTGCCCACCGAGTCTGTGCCAACCAGCGATTCCCGTCCACTAGCACTATCCGACACATTAGGGACAATTTACCATCTTTACTGAAGCTAATTAATCTACAAACCTGTACATCTTTGGATTGTGAGAGGAAACTGGAACACCCGTAGAAAACCCACGCAGTCATGGGGAGAACGTACAAACTCCATACAGACAGCACCCGTAATCAGGATCGAACATGGGACTCTGGCCCTGTAAGGGAGCAACTCTACTGCTGTGCCACCGTGCCGCCCTCTGATTGGTTTTATACCCATGGTTGTTGAAGGATCTAGCAAACATGTTATGGTACTGAAATAATTTGAGGTATCTGAAAGGCTTGTGCAATCCTAATTGCTTAAAGTCTTTGGTGGTCTGGAAGCATTTAATTTTAGACAATAGACAATAGGTGCAGGAGTAGGCCGTTCGGCCCTTCAAGCCAGCACCGCCTTTCAATATGATCATGGCTGATAATTCACAATCAGTACCCATTTTGGATTTAAGAATGACAGGGAGAATGAGTGAAGGCACTCAGAGTAGAACAAATTGATGAATAAGGGAAGTGGTGTTGGTGGAGGTGTATCATCATGAAGGCCGTATCCATTTGGACCATTCATGACACAGTTCCCCCACCATAATACAGGTCCACCACCAATTTTTTGGCACCCTTGATGCCAGAGCCTCTCTGGATTATACGTTTTGCCGAACCAGCAGAGGGGTCAAACAGTACGGGAATTGTCCACCTAGGCCACCAAAGATACCGGCCCACAAAGTCGGCCTTGGATATCGGCTATGGGATTCGATCTGCCGGCTTCGGCTGGGCTGGATTTCCAGAGCCCCGGCTGCAGTTGGCGAATTCGACCCGCCGATTGGCCATGGAAGTCAGCTATTAGAGCTAATCTGCCGGTTCCAGGCAGGGTGGAGTTCCAGATCAGCGCAGAAGTGCCAATGAGATTGATGTCGCCACCTTACCTGGCTTAGGCTTCCGGGGGAGGTGGGAGAGATTTCAAGTGTGCTCTTATGATTTTGTCTGGATTAAAGGAGGCGGCAGACCACCAATTGCTGGAAAAAATGGTGGTGGACCTGTATTAAGTAACAACCAATGTTTGCAATATTGCATTTCAATAAGAAAGTTATCATCAAAATGTATTAGTTGCTATAATCACAACTCCAGTCTCAACGAAGGGCAAGTCAGGGCTTGTGAAAGAGACAGAGAATATTAACATCTGCTAGCCTCCAGGCTGCTGGTGTGGATATTAGCAACATCTCATTGTTGGCAGTCTGTTGCTGATTTGGGAGGTCACCAAGCTCTTTTTGCTGAGAGAGTGCACTTGATTTAATTTCCTTTCACAGAGCAAAGCCGGCAGAATGAGAATGAGTATTTACAGGGCTTGTAACCATCTCCGTGGTGCAGGGTGCCATTGACTGCATACACATCGTTGTGCATACTCCTCATTTCTTCTCCATGTACCCAAACTGAAATGGATCCCATTCTCTAAACATCTGCCCTATGTATGACCACAGATAGCAAATGATGCAGCTTAATGCCTGCAGTTACAATGGCAATGGTTACAGGCCATCTGTTTTAGGCAATTCGTTTGTCTCAGCTGTATTTCCATCTCCATAGTAAGCCAAAGGCAGACTACTGGGAAAGACAGCTATCCATTGATTACCTGGCTCATAAACAGATCACAAAGTATGTCTATTTATGTGGTCTACACTGTGCCTCCCAGCATTACATCAATGTTCTTTGGGCTGCAGTCCAGGCATTAGACTTTAGACTTACAGAGATACAGAGCAGCAACAGGCCCTTTGGCCCACCGAGTCCGCGCCAACCAGCTATCACCCCGTACACTAGCACTATCTTACACACTAGGGACAATTTACAATTTTACGAAAGCCAGTAACCTATAAACCTGTATGTTTTTGGAGTGTGGGAGGAAACCGAAACACCTGGCAGAAATGCACGTGGTTATGGTAAGAACGTACAAACTCCGTACAGACAGCACCCGTAGTCCGGATCAAACCAGGTCTCTGGCACTGCATGGCAGCAACTCGACCATTGCACCACAGTGCCGCCCCAAGTTAGTCTCTGACACCTAGTCATCAAGCAATCTGGCATTCATAGCAAGAGAAGAAAGCGAATGGTATGTTGGCATTCATAGCAAGAGGATTTGAGTTTAGGAGCAGGGAGGTTCTACTGCAGTTGTACAGGGCCTTGGTGAGACCGCACCTGGAGTATTGTGTGCAGTTTTGGTCTCCTAATCTGAGGAAAGACGTTCTTGCCTTAGAGGAAGTACAGAGAAGGTTCACTAGATTGATCCCTGGGATGGCGGGACTTTCATATGAAGAAAGACTGGATAGACTAGGCTTGTACTCACTGGAATTTAGAAGACTGAGGGGGGATCTTATAGAAACATATAAAATTCTTAAGGGGTTGGAGAGGCTAGATGCGGGAAGATTGTTCCCAATGTTGGGGGAGTCCAGAACCAGGGGTCACAGCTTAAGGATAAGGGGGAAGTCTTTTAGGACCGAGATGAGAAAACATTTCTTCACACAGAGTGGTGAGTCTGTGGAATTCTCTGCCACAGAAGGTAGTTGAGGCCAGTTCATTGGCTATATTTAAGAGGGAGTTAGATGTGGCCCTTTTTGCTAAAGGGATCAGGGGGTATGGAGAGAAGGCAGGTACAGGTTACTGAGCTGGATGATCAGCCATGATCATATTGAATGGCGGTGCAGGCTCGAAGGGCCGAATGGCCTACTCCTGCACCTATTTTCTATGTTTCTATGTTTCTATCTTCTGCTTCACTGAGCTTACATAAAATCTCCCTTCGTTTTCACCTCTTCCAACATAACCATCAATGCAATTTCTATAAATTTTCAGCCTATTCTTTCAGACTTCTCACTTTCTAAACCCAAATACCGTTGCAGAAAGACTCAGATCCATCAACAGCCACAGTACACCTTTCCTAAGATTGTACAGTTTAGCTTTAAATCACATGGGCTTCTTTTTAAGTACAGATAACTAATAAGAATGAGCTAATTCCAATCAATAACCCGTATAAAATTGCCTTCCCATCCATATTTAATTAGAATAGGCCACTATCAGAGATTAACCAATTTATATTCCTGTGAATTTTTAATGCCGTAATGAACGAAACTGCTCTTTGGGGTGAAAGATGAAAAAATATATTTAGATTTTTTTTAAATTATTTACTTGATTTTGCTTTTATCTCCATCCCATATCCAACATAGGAAGAACATAAATCCCTTCCTATTCATTGTTATGAAAATCAAAACCACTGTTTTTGGTTTCCATTACAAACCTCATTGTGTAGTCAGCGACCCGATACCTTTTCAGCAACTCACTGTCAACCAGACTCAGGTGTTACATGACCCCATTGATGAACTTCAGACCACTTGTTAACACCGATGCTAAGACTACCTATTTTCAAAACTGAACATTGGTCACCTTTCCCCCTGCTTATATTATATATTTAAAGCAGAGATGGATAGGCTCTTGGCTGTTAAGGGTAATGAAGGTCACAGGGAAAAGGCAGGAGAATGGGGTTGAGAGGGAAAAGTAGATCAGCCATAATCGAATTGCAGAGCAGACCCAATTCTGATCCTATGTCTTAAGGTCTTTTGCATCTGCTGCCAATCTCATCCATGCCTTCGTTGTATCTGCGCTCAGTTATTCTAACACAAATTCTGCCAGCTTTCGTCATTAAACGCTCTTTTGTTTCTAGGATAAGACATTAAATAAATGAGGTGTCTTCTTTCGGGTGGTTGTAGAGCCTCACATGGCACATCTTTAACGAAGAGTGGAGGAATCTGACCTTTATCTGGTCAGATAAAAGAAACCGATAAAATGTTTTAAAACATATTTGTTGGAGCTTAATGTGTGAAAATTGGCTGCCATTGATTCCATGTTACATTGGTGAAAGTACTTCAAAATGCACAAGAATGGTTGTAAATGACTTACATATGTCTTGTCTTGGATAATGAGGCACAATATTAGAGCAACATTTTCTTGTCTTGTTAAACTGGACATTCATCAAAGCTCTGTGGCTTTTTTTCCTAAGACACACCATGTTCCATTCACTCATCACCAATGCAGTTCTTAATAAATCGAGTGTAATTTACATCAGGGAAACAAAGGGCACACATTTCCAAATGCAGGATACAGGATCAATGCTCCTTGGTTACACATTGTTTGGTTCTTACTAAACTGATAAACAATTGCATTTGAAGCTGAAGGTCACATTGCTGAGATATTTAATGTAACTGATTAATCAGTGGAGTCATATATTGAACTATTTGTACATACTGCAGTATCAAAAGATAATCCTGCTACCCATATGTTATTAAGTGAATGAAACAAATTCACTTATTAAACTCTCTACATATGGCAATAGAGATACAATAATATACTTGAATGGTTCGAGGCTGAGGAGTGTACATAATCAAGCAGACTATTTACATTGTATACATTGAACACAAGGATTACATTGTTTACACAGGACCTCTGAGGTACTCTGTACTCCAGCAAAGAATATGCTTACTCAGTCAGTAATCTGATTAAACGGACTCGAATATTTTTAAGTCCATCGAGTCTAATTCTTCAAACATTCCAATGGCACAGGAATGGAATTTTAGATGCCAATAAAATATTAAAGGACTGTTGTCTGCCTGATTAACACCACGACATATTTGGCATATAAGGTAAGACATTCCAGGTACAGTTACCATTCAGCATTTATCAAAGACGACCCGGAGGCATGGGTTAATGAACTGTGGCTTTGTATTTTTAATTGAAGATTCCTTATAATCACCTCTTTCAAATGAGTGGCTTGTGGATCATTCTGTTGTGGTTCCCCATTTTTGTTTTGAGAGGGAGAAACCAAGGAACTTGGAGTGTAGGTACTGTCCAGTTTCATTGTATTTCATTTGTCTTTGTTGGGATTGAGGATATTATGTTGACGAATGTTCTCTTGAACTTCTAAAGCTGTGCGGTAGAAAGCATATTGACTGGTTGTATCACGTCCTGGTTCAGCAACTTGAAAGACCAGGAATGAAAGAGATTATACAGTGGTGTACACTGCCTGGTCAATCACAGTCACTGACCTCCCCACCATTGAAAGGATCGATAGTAGATGCTGCCTCAAAAAGGCAGCCAGCAACATCAAAGACCAACACCACCCTGGCTGGCCACACTGTCATTTCAGAAGTAGGTCCAGGAGCCTGAAAACCGTGACCTCCAGGTTCAAGACTAGTGACTTCCCTACAATCATCTAGCTCTTGAATACTACATAACACTACCTAAACTATGAACTTTGGTTGCACTTTGGGCTTTTTTGCACTAGTTTTGGGGTTATTAAGTATTGTATGTTATCTATGAATATTGTGTTTATAGGTCTGTTATGCTGCTGCAAGTAAGAATTTCATTGTTCTGTTGTCGGTGGTGCGTGAATTAAACACGACTCTAGATAAGCTTTACGCAAACATATGGTGCTGTAGGAAGGTCTCATTTTAAGGATCTATGGACATGATCTGTTTCACATCAGCAAGCAGCTCACGGAGAAGACTTTAGAGATACAGACTGGAAACAGGCCCTGCGGCCCACCGAGTCTGTGCCGAACAACGATCACCCCATATACGAACACTATTCTACACAAAAATCTATCTTCAGATGCGGCCTAATTAGTTGGGAGGAAGTTTAACTTCACACGAGATCAACGCATGATCCTCTCCACCAATAGAATGAGTCCAATTATTTTCCCTTGCTGGTTATACCATGCCCTAGTGCACATACATTGAAATCCTGGAGGGAGCACCATGGATCAGAAGGTGTAGGTAAAAAACTGCAGATGCTGGTATAAATCGAAGGTAGACAAAAAATGCTGGACTAACTCAGCGGGTCAGGCAGCATTTCTGGAGAGAAGGAAAGGGTGACATTTCGGGTCGAGACTCTTCTTCAGACTGATGTCAGGAGAGGGGGTGGGATAAGGATAGGATGTAGTAGGAGACAGGAAGATTAGTTGGAGAACTGGGAAGGGAGAAGGGATAGAGAGGGAAAGAGGAACTATCTGAAGTTAGAGAAGTCAATGTTCAAACCGCTGGGGTGTATTTCACTTGGGCAGTTTACACCCTTCTCTTAACTTCTCTAACTTCAGATAGTTCCTCTTTCCCTCTCTATCCCCTCCCCCTTCCCAGTTCTCCCACTAGTCTCCCTGTCTCCAACTACATCCCATCTTTGTCCCGCCCCCTCCCCTGACAACAGTCTGAAGAAGGGGCTCAACCCGAAACGTTACCCATTCCTTCTCTCCAGAGATGCTGCCTGTCCCGCTGAGTTACTCCAGCATTTTGTGTCTACCATGGATCAGAAGCTTAATTGATTTACTATGCAAATATTGTGGTTACAAGAACAGGCCTGAGGCTGAGATCGTTGTTGTGTGTCAAACACTCCAGTTCCCCAATACAATTCCATCATCCACAATACATAATATAGGTGTGCAATGTAATATTCACTTGCCTGGATGAGGCAAGGCAATACAAAAAAAGGGGCGTGGCTGTGTTCTGCAGCTGCGGCTCACCGGCAGTCTCTCCGTTTTTTTGGTGTTTTTTTGTCATTGTCGATGTTAAATGTACGTTTTGTTTTATTTTTAACTCTGTGTATGTGGGGGGTGGTGGGGGGGTTGGGGGAAACCTTTTTTTAAATCTCCTCCTCAACGGAGATGCGACCTTTACCGTGTCGTATCTCCGTTCGCGCTACGGCCTAACATCGTGGAGTCGGCGGCCTCCAGCTGGGATCGACCTCAAAGACTCCGGTCGCAGGGCCTAGACTTACCATCTCGGAGGCCTCGGCCGTGGGCCCTGCAGACCGCAACATCGGGAGTTCGCAGGTCCCTGGCTGGCGACCGGCTTTGGGAGCTCCAGCCGTAGCAGCTTCGACCGCCCCGAAGCGCGAGGTACGATCGACCCGCCCGCGGGCCCTTCATCGCCCTGCGTGGCTCGGCCGCAGCACTTTCCATCGCCCGGTGGGGGCTCAGGACTTTCATCGCCCTGCGTGGCTCGGCCCTGGGACCTTCCATCGCCCGGTGGGGGCTCAGGACTTTCATCGGCCTGCTCGGCTCGGCCCTGGGACTTTCCATCGCCCGGTGGGGGCTTCAAGGGGTTGGGAGCCTCGATCACCTCGTGGCGCCACGGGAGAAGAATGAGGAGGAGATAAGACTTTGCCTTCCATCACAGTGAGGGTATGCCTGGAGCAATCACTGTGATGGCTGTTTTGTGTAAAAAATTGTATCTGTGTGTCTTGTGCTTTTTGATGTCTGCTGCCGGACCCTGACGTGAGAGGACGCTGGCGTTGAGTATTCGCCGCTTTTCCGTCAGGATAGTTTGTCTGTTTGTTTCTATGTTAATTGTATTTGTAAAGCGCTTTGAGCATGTGATAAGGCGCTATATAAAATAAATATATTATTATTATTATTATTATTATTAATACAACAACACTCAAGGAACTTGGCACAATTTTAAGATGAAACAGTTTGCTTGGCTAGGATCTAATCCTTAGTTTTAAACTTTCATCTTTGCCATTAATGATGTGCCTTGACTGCATCATGAGACATCCACAAAATGCCCTCCAGCAACTCAACAGAGTTTATTTGAGCAACTCAGCGGGAGGAGCAGCTGCTGTGAGCAGAAAGGAATTGTCAATATTTAAGGTGAAAACAATATATAAGGACTTGAGTGGGGAAAGTAGATAGCCAGTTTAAACAGGATAGGGGGGGGGGGGTGGTGAGACAGGAGCCAGAGGAGGGTTAAGAGGGATGAAGGATGATAGTCAAATGAAGCCAGGTATCAATGATTGATCAATCAATGAATGATCAATGATACTTTATTGTTTCATGCACCAGGTACAGAGAAATTCTTTGTTTTTGCACACAATCTGTTAAAGCCATACAGCATACCTTACAGAGACAGTCGGCAGACTGAGCTAGGCAGGTCCAATGGGTCCCAGTTCGTTCCTATTTCCTTTATAAAGGAATTCTTTCATTGACACTGGGCCTCAAGGGCCTGTCCCACTTCGGCGATCTTTAAGGTGACTAGGCTGTCGCGTCACGGTCACCGGTGTGTCGCGGGGTGTCGCGGGCGTGGTCGTGAGTAGTCACCGAAAGGTCGTAGCTTTTTTCTGGTCGCCGCGGAATTTCCTCCCGCTCGAAATTTTTCGCCGACTGCTGGCTTGACGCCAATGATCGTAGCTTGTCGTCTCCTGTCGTGGGCGCTGTCGTAGGTTGTCGCCAGGTTGTCACCAGGTTACTTTGGTTGTCGCCGGTGCTGATCCACCTTTTATAAGAATTTTGTTTGTTTGAATAAAGTAAATTTTGGACATTTTGACAAAAGATTGATGTTTGAAGTTATTGTATTTCAGAGTAGTTTCTCATGGCATCTCTTTCAAATATTTTAATTTCATTTATTTTGACCATTAAAACAAACACAAACACAAGCATTGCATTGCGTTGAAAAGTGAACTCCTTTCATTTATTTTGACATTGCACTGCATTGGGTCTCTTCAGGGACAAGGGCTTCAACCACACAGACCTCTTCTTGGGCTTCTTCTTCCCCATTCTTCTTGTCCTTCTGTCTTGCAGAATTTTAAGCATGAGGGCCGCTGCAAGCAGCAGGGCTTGCATTTGATGTAAGAGCAATGCCATCATATGTTGCTTCCTGGCAGTCATGATCCAGAATGATCGGAGACCCTACCGAAATCCATTTTTGCGCCAAAATTACGTGAAATAGCTACTGTTGTCATCAGTTGCGACCTGACAGGGTCTTAGCTTGTCGAGGGTGGAGGTAGGTTGACTTCGGTTGTCGTAGCTTGTCATGGTCGCTGTCGTAGGTGGACTGGGTCGCCGGTTGTCGGTAGCTTGCCGTCGACTAGGTGATAGGTTGTCGTAGCTTGTCGTAGACATTGTCGTAGACATTGTCATAGGGGGAAAAAGTTGCCGGTTTTTTGGTGATCTGCTACGACTTTGCCAGTCGCCTTAAAAATCGCCAAAGTGGGACAGGCCCATTAACCTACATAGTCAAGGTGCCAGTTCTTCTTTGAGCATTTATCTGGTCATTCAATACTTTCCACCATAGCCACGTGAGCCCAGTCTTTTCCTGGACATCTGAGCTACTCCAAGATCTACTGAGGATTTCAACAACATTTGACTTTTAATTATTTACCACAAAACTTTGTCAAAAGATTTCTGAGAATTGTTAGGTGTATTAAATCCATGTTTTCTCATTAAACAATTGCTATGAAGTATCTCTTTATCCAGTTCTTTTAAATAAATACTTTGCAGAGAGGTCTTCACTCTTAGGCTGGTGTGCAAGGCCCTATCCGGCGCCAAACATCCTCTGCACCACCTCACACAGGATTCACAGCAACTGGGACCTCAATGCCTGTCATCTCATCACCCTTTCTCCCGTCACTCAGCGACCCTCTGTGGCTCCGGTTTCAACATACTAGGAGCATGGAGAACCAGCTGGGAACAGTCTTCACGACCTCTTCATTTCACTGTCGCACCGAACACCACAGCCCCACCCGGCTTGGACATGCCCCGCAAAAGAGTGGGTCGCCCTGAACCACCCGGCTCTGGACATGCATCGTTGTGGGCTGCGTTCATCAGCAGCCTGTGTGTGTGGAGCAGACCAGCAAAGCGCAGCACGTCATTTTCGACTGCGCTGTCCTCCGTCCCCTTGGTGGAGGGGTAGACCTCACGGCCCTCGACAACAGCACATTGCACTGGCTACAGCGCCTGGAGGGCGTTACATAACTTCTGCTGCCTCAAACGCAAGAAGAAGAAGCACACCTTACCTAGACAGCACACATAGAGTTGCCACGTTCTGGCGCCAACTATGTTACAAAAGTTCATTGTACAGTCTTACCTCGTAGCAGCGGACCAGGCCCACAACCTCATGTGGCTGCAGGCAGACTTCCGAGGTTCTCAGCAGCCCCTGGCCAGGTTCCCCCATGTTCCCAGCAGCCCTTCCCCCCCTTCATTCTTGGCCGCCCCCCCCCCACCAGATCTCCCTTCATTCTTGGCAAAGGGGCTGGGAGGGGGAGGGGGGGGGGGTGGCGGATGGTTGGGAGACACAGGTGGATGACATCCAGATTCCAGCATCTGCAGTCTCTTGTGTCTCCAAGGTTTCTTTGCCATCATTCCCCAAACCAGTGACATCTATCATCAAGGATAGCAGGTGCATAGGAACACCTTTACCTGAACGTTCCTCTCACACATTTCCTGCAGACACTAAACCTCCCCGTGAAACTGATTCCCCTATGAGGGCGGCACGGTAGCGCAGCGGTAGAGTTGCTGCTTTACAGCGAATGCAGCGCCGGAGACTCAGGTTCGATCCTGACTACGGGTGCTGCACTGTAAGGAGTTTGTACGTTCTCCCCGTGACCTGCGTGGGTTTTCTCCGAGATCTTCGGTTTCCTCCCACACTCCAAAGACGTACAGGTATGTAGGTTAATTGGCTGGGTAAATGTAAAAATTGTCCCTAGTGGGTGTAGGATAGTGTTAATGTACGGGGATCACTGGGCGGCACGGACTTGGTGGGCCGAGAAGGCCTGTTTCCGGCTGTATATATATGATATGATATGACTGACAAGGGAAATGAAATGTGGTATCAAATTGAAGAATTTAAAAAGTTACCAAAAACACCAGTAGGCCTAAGGATTGGGTCACTTTCGAACTCACCAAAGAAGGGTCAAGAAATTGACGAAGAAAGATAAAATCAACTGTAAGAGCAGACAGGCAATTAACATAAAAATAACTGCAAGAACAAATATTGATAAAAAAATAGAAAGGAAAGAAAAACCTGCAAGAGCAAAATACATTCCTAACAGACAAAAACTGGTTGACTTAAAATGGAAGTAAAGAAAATGGCATAGTCATAGAGTCATACAGCACAGAAATAGGCCCTTTGGCCCAACTTTCCCATGCTAACCAAGATATCCCATCCACGCCAGTTCCACCTGCCCGTGCTTGGCCCATATCCCTCTAAATCTCTCCTATCCAAAAGTCTTCTCAACATTTACTTTGCATCCATCTCCACAAAATAATCTGCCAGGAATATCAGGGAATCTAAAGGTCCAGAGAGTATGAGAAACTGAAAGAACCAACTACTAGTCAAAATATTGCACTAAATTGGTGAGCTCGAAAGCTGATAAATTCCAAGGGCCTGATGATATATATCTCAGAATTTTGAAGGAGTCACTTTGGAGACATTGGATACTTTCATTGTTATCTTCCAGCTTTATATACATCATGAAATTGTTCCTGTGAATTGAGGTGTAGTAAAGGTGACCTCCCTATTTAAGATAGAAGAACAAGAGAAAATAGTTTTGTTTAGAGATACTGTGTGGAAGCAGGCCCATCGGCCCAGTGAGTCCCTGCCAACCTGAGATCCCCATACACTTGCACTATCCTACACACTGGGGACAATTTACAATTTTTTCCGAAGCCAATTAACCTACAAACCTGTACGCCTTTTGAGTGCAGGAGAAAATGGGAGCACCCAGGGGAAATCCACACGATCACGGGGAGAACGTACAAACTCCATACAGACAGCACATGGAGGCAGGATCGAACCCAGGACTCTGACCCTGTAAGGTAGAAACTCTACCACTGTACCGCCATAAAAATAGGAAGCTACTGACCTGTTAGCCTAATGCTAGTGGTAAGGAAAATACTGGAATCTAGAGTGAAAGATGTAAGAGAACAGCTTGAAAAGAAGTGGATTGAACAGAGTAAGTATGGATTTATGAAATTTTAAAAGTTGCACTTGACTATTCTTCTAGAACTTTGACACTGTCCCGAAGAATTGGTAAGAATAAACCAGTGGATATGATATATTTTGATTTTCAGAAGTCTGGCAGATACAAGAAAGGAATGTTTTGAGAAACAGGTTTCATTAAAATGCAAGAGATTAAATTGACAAGTTAAAGCCAACTAAATAAAATGTTTCACATAGGTGGATTTTCAAAGACGTTTTAGCATGACAGGTTTTCACAAAGAAAATGTGAAAGAAATGTTTATGGCAGCAAAGATAGGATTTAAACAATACAATTAGGAATAAAGAGGAGAGTCGGCATCTTACTTCATGCCAGACAATTTGGAGTGCTAATTCTTTAACGATGTGTTAAAATTAAGCAGCATTAAAGAGGTGCTAAAGAGCCCCTGGAATTATTCCAGAGCAATGGATTTTTGGACGACAATCCTTTTCAACCAACATTGTTAAAAATAGACCAATTAGTCATTCAGCTCAATACTTTTCTTGTTTGACTGGAATCTTCTTATGGTTATTTCAGTGGTGAGAAAGCAAATATATAGATGAGAGGAATGCAGTGAAAGATAATATAATGAAGGATGGTGTAAAGGAGGAGGATTTTATTTGAAATGAGAAGAAAAGTTGTGAAGTTTTCAGACACATTGTCAGATACATTTGGTATGAAAGTAGTTAAGTTGTGTGCATGAGGGGGAAAAGAGAAAGAAAAGTTAAAAGGGTGAGATGAAATAATTTGGAAAGAGGCTCATATACAATATTTTTTTTAAAACAAAGAGATCAGTTATCTCAAAAGGCTAGCTCCTCTGTTTCCAAATTCTTTATCGTGTTACTTGAATCATCTGCCGTCTCCTCTTCAGTGAGCATTTGCCACTCCATCTCCAGCTTTTTATGCTGGTCAGGCCGTGAAAAGCACAGCACACCAACTTTCAAACAACTGAAGCCTGTTCTGAAACTACTAAACAAACTTTCCTGATGGTTGTCAGTCAAACTCTTCATGGTTCTGGTGTAGGAATGGGGTTTAATCTATACTCAACCGGAATTACAGAGTATACATCCACAAAGTGCTGGATGAACTCTGTAGGAAAGAACTGCAGATGCTGGTTTAAATCGAAGGTAGACACAAAGTGCTGGAGTAACTCAGCGGGATAGGCAGCATCTCTGGAGAGAAGGAATGGGTGATGTTTCGGGTCACGACCTTCTTCAGACTGAATAGACAGACAGAAGAGTCTGAAGAAGGGTCTCGACCTGAAACATCACCCATCCCTTCTCTCCAGAGATGCTGCCTGTTCAGCTGAGTTACTCGTGCCGGATGAACTCAGCGGGTCAGGCAGCATCTTTGGAGAAAAGGAATAGGTGATGTTTCGGGTCGGAACCCTTCTTCCCACTGTCGATGCCTGACCCGCTGAGTTACTCCAGCATTTTCTTTCTATCTCCTTCCTACAGCAATTACAGAGTATCGTGGATGGGTCATACCAGGCTTCTTGGAATATTTGAACTTCCATCCAATTTGGAAATTGGGGAATTGGGGTATCTGGAAAGAAAAACCTGTGGTATTGTTCATTTTCCTAAAATGCAAGGAATTTGTAGCTAAATGTATGACATCATGGAGGAAGGTACACAGCAGCTGATAGTGATGGAATAGAAAACATTGCAGATCATGGAATAACTAATTTCAGGTGAAGCAAAGCTCTAGAAAATAATTCTGATATTTAAGGAAAATATCATGACTGGGGAAAATGCATCCTAGGGATCATGAACAAACATTAATACACTTTAATCGTGTGATGTAAGTAAAAATTGCAACAGAAACATTAAAATTAATTGTCTAATCATTCAGTATGAGCATTTACCTTTATAGAATATGACAAGTATGGCTTGACGCATTTATTTACCTTCTTTCCATGTTTGTATATCTCCTTTTTATTCCTCTGTCAATTTGATCTTATTATTACAACCTTGAGTGTCATAATAATTTTTGTGTGTCAAACTGCAGTTAATGACAGACTGCAAGTTTTCTTTGGAGATTCTCCTATTATCCACTTCAGTTAAATTCAGCATGTGTAATATACACCGATCAGCCAAAACATTATGACCACCTGCCTAATATGCTGTTGGTCCTCCGTGTGCCGCCAAAACAGCATCGACCCGGCGAGGCATGGACTCTACAAGACCCCTGAAGGTGTCCTGTGGTATCTGGCACCAAATCATTAGCAGCAGATCCTTCAAGTCTGTACGTTGCGAGGTGGAGCCGCCGTGGATCGGACTTGTCGATCCAGCACATCCCACAGATGCTCAATCGGATTGAGAACTGGAGAATGTGGAGGCCAGGGCAACACCGTGAACACTTCATCATGTTCCTCAAACCATTCCCAAACAAGGTGTGCAGTGTGGCAGGGCGCATTATCCTGCTGTAAGAGGCCACTGCCATCAGGGAATATCATTGCCATGAAGGGGTGTACCTGGTCTACAACGATGTTTAGGTAGGTGACACGTGTCAAATTGACGTCCACATGAATGGCCGGACCCAGGGTTTCCCAGCAGAACATTGCCCAGAGCATCACACTCCCTCCACCGGCTTGTCTTCTTCCCACAGTCGGTTCGGACCAGACGGGATAGCCTTTGTTGCCCTCGCGCGTCGATGAGCCTTGGGCGCCCAACACCCTGTCGCCGGTTTGTGGTTTGTCCCTCCTCGGAACACTGTCGGTAGGTACTCACCACTGCTGACCGGGAGCACCCCACAAGCCTTGCCGTTTCAGAGATGCTCTCACCCAGTCATCTGGCCATAACAATTTGTCCCTTGTCAAAGTCGCTCAGGTCTTTACTCCTGCCCATTTCGCCTGCATCCAACACATCAACTTCAAGAACTGACTGTTCACTTGCTGCCGAATATATCCCACCCCTTGACAGGTGTCATTGTAACAAGATAACCAATGTTATTCACTTCGTCTGTCAGTCGTCATAATGTTTTGGCTTATCGGTGTATGCAACACTGTGCAAGTGACAAATAAAGCACCATTGAATCGAGTGCACCATTCATTCCAAATTTTGTTGGCTTTTTAGTTAGGTAATGCCAGATCGGACACACCATTACATCCAATCCACCAGAGCCAATGGCCACTTAAAGACTTGAATAGTTTAATATTTCCTTTGCAAACTGAATGCGTATTTGTGAGAATATCTTTATACAAGTCTAGCTTGAATTTTTTTTAAAAATAGAACTTGTGAAAATTAAATCAGAATAAATCAAATGAACAGCTCTTTTTTTGTATTTTGTTTAATTTTGTCTGTATGGAACTTGTAGGTTCATGGTTGTAGGATACAAATAGATAAAAAACTCTTTGAAGCATGTTGAGAGGGTGAACAGTTAATCTGCAAGATGAACATTTCACAAACCAAATGACTTATTACAGTTTACTGTATGCAGCCAGACTAGCTAAAAACACAATATTATTGGAAGCAATTTCCATTAAATTACTTTGAACACAGCAACATAATAAAATCCAAATCCAACACTGGGTATTCATGCGTGATTAATCCACTGTTTTCTAACATGGACACTCCCAAGTTGCTGCACTTTCTGCATTTAACCTTGCACAAGTTGGATTTTCTAATTATGAAATGTTCAGAGCCATTTCACAAGAGTCCTCTCTCAGTCATGATGCTGTGAGGTCATCAGTGGCATTATCTTTTATTTGAAAATAGACCAAGTGGACCCGTTGGGCCCAAACCTCTCCTGCATTGGTGCAGCACCCACTCCTCCCCCCTCCCCTCCCCCTCCCCCTCCCCCTCCCCTCCCCTCCCCACTTCCCCTTCCCCCTCTCCATCCCCCTCAACCCCCCTTATCCACCTTCCTCCCCCCTCCCTCCCTTCTCCCCACCTCCCTCCTCCCTCCCTCCCTCCTCCCAACCTCCCTCCTCCCTCCCTCCTCCCTCCCTGGGAGATAGATTTAAACTTTAAAATGCGAATAACTTAAAAAATATAACACCGATTTCAATAAAACTACTTGCTTTACCATTAAAGCGATGACGGTGAATAAGGTGGGCAAAAAATTGTCAAGCTATCGTGTACCATTTTGGCTGTAGTTCGATCACAAATAAACAAACAAACGAGAGTTTTAGTATATAGATGACAACAGCAAGTAAATTAGTGGAAGAGCTAAAAGGGACATTTATTAGGGGTGGAGCTATAATAATCACTTTCTAACTGTGCACAGAGGAAGAGTTGTTTAGAAGTTCCTGTAAATGGAGGCATCTTAATTAGTGGAAGTTATTTCAGAATTTCTTAGAAACATAGAAAATAGGTGCAGGAGGAGGCCATTCGGCCCTTCGAGCCAGCACCGCCATTCATTGTGATCATGGCTGATCATCCACAATCAGTAACCTGTGCCCAACTTCTCCCCATATCGCTTGATTCCACTAGCCCCTACAGTTCTATCTTCTTTTGCATTATTCAAAAATTCCCATTTGGACAATGACAAAACCCCAGTAAAATGTTGGTGTTTTTTTTCCCCAAAAGTCCTCTTTCTTAACCACTCCTATACTAAAAATAATTTGCTTCAATCAACCCTGTCCCATCCTTAAGGGCCTCTCCCACTTTAGGTGATTTTAAGGCGACTGCCGGCGACTAGGCTGTCGCCGACAGTTCGCCGGGTGTCGCGGGCATGATCGTGAGGAGTCTTCCAAGAATCGTAGTGGATCTCAGTGCGTCGCTGAGAAATCATCTGGAGTGAAATTTCTCGGCGACAGCTGGCTTGTCGCCTGGTATCGTTGCTTATTGCGGGCGCTGTCGCATGCTGTCCCCAGGTTTGCTAGGTTCTCTTAGATGCATTTAGAAGCACCTTATATTAAAATAAGTAAAGTCATTTCAAAATTCCATAAAATGCTTGTGTTTAACCAATTTATTTACCGTCAGGACATTGGACAGGTAGATTGGAGGTGACAATTTGACGGTCAGGTAAGCGTGGGAATTTTGCGATATTTATGGCCATCAGCCATTACATTTAAAGTGGGCTCCCAACCCAGATATGCAATCCAGAAACCAGATATGCATCTCCCATACATTTTCAAAGAATGCCCACACACTTTTCACAAAAATCCACTTAACCACTTTTTTTTAAATACAGCTATTAGTAAACTGGAAGTAAATACAGTTTATGCCTTGTTACAGTGATGCTTGGTTTTTAAGTAACCCATACAAGGTGTTATAGTTCAAAACTCTCAAGTACTTACCGACTTGTCAGTGATTTCAGCGAAAATTAGGACGCTGGAGAAGCATTAACAGCGTGGGAATTTCGCGATGTTTCTGAAGACGGTGTAATCTCGACCTAACTCGGCATTGTCATGGTCATTGTCGTCGGGTAAAATAAAAGTTCGGTGATCTGCTACGACTTTGACAGTCGCCAGCAGTCGCCTAAAAAATCGCCTAAGTGGGACAGGCCCTTTAAGCATTGTGGTCACGTTGTCCCAAAAGTTGGTTTATTCTTATGAAAAGATGCACACACATTTCCACGTTTTGCTTTATACTTGTATTGTTTCACACCCTGAAACATTTTAGTGAATCTATGTTTTAACCTTTCCTAAAACCTCAATATCACTGCAAATTATGCTACAGCAGAAAAAAATGATGAAAGAAAATGCATTAATATACATTGAACAAAGGAGACAAATAATGTTCAGTGCACATCAGCCACGATCTAGAGACTATAGCATTTCAGTCATAAGGTTAGACTGAAATACTTGCGAAAGCTGGGTGGTAGTGTGAACTGTGAGGAAGATGCTATGAGGTTGCAGGGTGACTTGGACAGGTTGAGTGAGTGGGCGGATGCATGGCAGATGCAGTTTAATGTGGATAAGTGTGAGGTTATCCACTTTGGTGGTAAGAATAGGAAGGAAGCGTATTATCTGAATGGTGTCAAGTTAGGAACAGGGGACGTACAACGAGATCTGGGTGTCCTGGTGCATCAGTCACTGAAAGGAAGCATGCAGGTACAGCAGGCAGTGAAGAAAGCCAATGGAATGTTGGCCTTCATAACAAGAGGAGTTGAGTATAAGAGCAAAGAGGTCCTTCTGCAGTTGTACAGGGCCCTAGTGAGACCGCACCTGGAGTACTGTGTGCAGTTTTGGTCTCCAAATTTGAGGAAGGATATTCTTGCTATTGAGGGTGTGCAGCGTAGGTTTATTAGGTTAATTCCCGGAATGGCGGGACTATCATATGTTGAAAGACTGGAGCGACTAGGCTTGTATACACTGGAATTTAGACAGATGAGAGGAGATCTTATCGAAACGTATAAGATTATTAAGGGGTTGGACACGTTAGAGGCAGGAAACATGTTCCCAATGTTGGGGGAGTCCAGACCAAGGGGCCACAGTTTAAGAATAAGGGGTAGGCCATTTAGAACTGAGATGAGGAAAAACTTTTTCAGTCAGAGAGTTGTGAATCTGTGGAATTCTCTGCCTCAGAATGCAGTGGAGGCCAATTCTCTGAATGCATTCAAGAGAGAGTTGAATAGAGCTCTTAAGGATAGTGGAGTCAGGAGGTATGGGGAGAAGGCAGGAACGGGGTACTGATTGAGAATGATCAGCCATGGTCACATTAAATGGCGGTGCTGGCTCGAAGGGCCGAATGACTTCCTCCTGCACCTATTGTCTATTGTCTATTGTCTATTTATCTCACCAAAGAAAATACCATTAAAGAGAAATTTCAACAGGTGTATAAGATAAAGTAAATAGAGGGATGGTGTTTTCATTAGTAGATATTTCAAGCACCAGGGGATACAGGCTTAAAATTTGGGACAAAACATAAAAGGGGATTGCGAGAAAATAGTACTTACCCAATGAATGCTTGTGATCTGGAATAAACTGCCTATAAAAGATATAGAAACAGAATCAAAACCTTCAAAAGAAAATTAGGTAGGTTCTTGACAGAGAAAGTTTTGCCGAGCTATGGAGAAAGAGCTCAGGGAAATAGAGGCATGGTGGCACAGCGCTAGAGTTGCTGCCTTACAGCGGCTAGAGATCTGGGTTCGATCCTGACAACAGGAGCGGGCGGTACAGAGTTTGTACGTTCTCCCTGTGATCGCGTGGGTTTTCCAGTTTCCCCCCACACTCCAAAGATGTACAAGTTTGTAGGTCAGTTGGCTTTGGTAAAATTGTAAATTGTCCCTGGTGTATAGAATAGTGTGTAGTACGGTGTGATCACTTGTCGGTGCAGACTCGGTGGGCTGATAAAGTATATATAAAGTCTAAAGTATATCTGCATATATCTGTAAATCTAAAGTCTAAATTCAGACTTGGTACAACTCATGGTCTACCAAGCAGCAGTAATCCTTGTCCTGCTGTATGCTTCCAAGACCTGCACTTCCAATGCCAGAGGCAATCTGTGCTGCCTGCTCAAGATCCTTCAGATTCACTGAAAGGATGCACCATTCCTTGTCAGCATCCACTCCAAGGCCAACATCCCCCACATAGAGGCTGTTGTTACGGTCAGCCACATTGCACAAGCCACATCACCTGTATGCACAATGCTAGACTCCCAATACAGACTCTGCTCTGATCTCTGTCATGGAAAGAGATTACCAGATGGAGAGTGAAAAGGATTCAAGGATATGCTCAATGTTTCTTTAAAAATATGCAGCATCCCCACCAACTCCTGGGGAACCACTGACCCATCACTGCTTCAGATAGAGATGATCCGTCCAAGATCATGGAGCCAACCCCAAAACTAGGCATTGGCAACACATACATGTCCATCATAAACAACAGAAGGACCTCATGAACCTACCTGTCTCATCAGCTGCTCTCTGCCCCATTTATGGAAGCACCTGCAGTTACTTCTCAACGGCCGTGTTAACCACCAAAGGACCAATAAACCCAGAGCAGAAGTAAACTTAGCAATTGTCCAATATTAATTACCCAAACAATGCAAAACCTTATGGCTATATTTCAATTGTACCTCCAGAGCTTCCATCTGCAGTTCCTTGTGCCTTAATTCTGTTTCTGGAGTTTGTTTACTTTTCTAACTGTAAGCTCAGTAAACAATACTCGTTTGAGTTCCTTTTCTGACCATGCGATGCAGAAACTGGTTTTATTACTTTTGCTCTTTGCTTTTTATCTGGGAAATAATTAATCAAATAAATAATTGGCCTATATGTTCCAGTCAACAGGAAATGTATACATCAAAGAAATTTGCCCGCAGAGTCTGTTGATCTGTGTGGTGGATATTCCCTTTTCTGACATAATTAGGACAAAACACCTGAAGAAATAGTCTTGGGGCATCTGGCATGAATGATGTCATCAACAAGGTTGAACAGTCAATTTGACTAAAGATTCCCACATTCAGCAAACCTAGGAATAAAAATACTATGCTCTAACATTTTGAACAATTTACAGAATGTATCATAAGGATTGTGGCATACACCTGGAGATAATTAGTTTAGTTTATTGTCAAGTGTACTGAGGTACAGTGAAAAGCTTTTGTTGCGTGCTAACTAGTCAGCGGAAAGACAATACATGATTACCATTGAGCCATCCACAGTGTACAGATACATGATAAAGAGAATAATGTTTAATGCAAGGTAAAGTCCAATTAAAGATAGTCCGATGGTCTCCAATGAGGCAGAGCGTCGTAGTATTTAGTAGTTAGTTCAGGCTCAAACTGCAATATCATAATTTTTCTACATTGAAAAAATATTGAATCTTTATTTTGCTAGTTTGAGAGAACTCCAACCCACACTTACAAAATTAGTTCTCAGGTCCAAAGAAGTTGTTCAACAAAAATTGTGTGAGATAGGTTGTGGGAATCAAAGTTTAGTATTGTCGCACAGTCTGAATTTTAAACTATACAGTTAACGTACAAAATTCTATAAAGAATATACGTTGTGTTCTCACTAAAAATATTGAGGGTAGTTATAAATTAAATTTGAATGTTTAAGTTGAGAAAAATAAGGGGCCACTCGGTTATTTTTTGAAGAAATGCTTATTTTTTAAGCATTAACAACTAGAGAATGATCCTGAGCTACCATCTTATAGAAACTTACAAAATTCTTTAAGGGGTTGGACAGGCTAGATGCAGGAAGATTGTTCCCGATGTTGGGGAAGTCCAGAACAAGGGGTCACAGTTTAAGGATAAGGGGGAACCGAGATGAGAAAGTTTTTTTTCACACAGAGAGTGGTGAGTCTGTGGAATTCTCTGCCACAAAAGGTAGTTGAGGCCAGTTCATTGGCTATATTTAAGAGGCTATATTTAAGAGGGAGTTAGATGTGGCCCTTGTGGCTAAAGGGATCAGGGGGTATGGAGAGAAGGCAGGTACGGGATACTGAGTTGGATGATCAGCCATGATCATATTGAATGGCGGTGCAGGCTCGAAGGGCCGAATGGCCTACTCCTGCACCTATTTTCTATGTTTCTATGTTTCTATCTGCAGTACCTCATTGGAGGCCATCGGACTATCTTCAGTCAGACTTTACTGCACTTTATGTTGCACTATTCATTGTTCCCTTTATCTTGTATCTGTACACTGTGGACAGCCTGATTGTAACCATGTATATTTTTTCTGCTGACTGGTTAGCATGCAACAAAAAGCTTTTCATTGTACCTCACTCAGTACACATGAAAATAAATGAAATATTCAGAACCCTTTATGTTTAGAGTAAATATTAAACACTAGGTTTTCCTCAGACCCTCTGGGAAGAGATTTCATCAAATTTAACTTGTTTGCTAGTAATTCATTGCATTCATGTTAATACCAATAACCAATTGGATAAGAATTAGTAAGAAGCAATTTATAAATTCCATGTTTACCTGAACTGTCCTTTTGATATGACCAAATTGAATGCATTTTAATGGTTTTTTTGGTGACAAGTCAGAAGTTTGGACAGAGCCAAGTTTTCACTTTGTAATTGTGTTGGGATAGGAAATAACAATTTTACCGGTTTGATTTTGCCTGGATCAGTCGAAAAGCTATTCGAACATCTCTCTTATTCTAATATCCTTTTAATGAATTGGACTGAAACATTACTGACCCAGCTGACCCAGGGAACCAAAAAGAAAAAATAGTTGTGATTCTAATCTACAGGATTAAAACGTTATTCATTTCACATGAGAACTGGGTTTATTATCAAATTCCAGCTAATTGCTCCAAAACAACTACACTTTGACTGTTAGATGGTCATCTGGAAAACCCCTCAAATTTATAGTGTTCACAGTCAAAGGCTAAATCTTCCCCAGCCATTTACTTCTCTTCTCAAGCAGAATCACAGGATAGCCACCAGGCTACAAAGTGCTGGAGTAACTCGGCAGGTCATCAGTTGAGTGAGAATGGATCGGTGACATTTCAGAACAGGGCCCTTCTTCAGACTGGTACCTGACATGCTAAGTTACTCCAGCACTTTGCGCTTTGCTCGAGGTTCCTGCACCTGCAGTCTTGTGTGTCTTTAACTTCCAATCTAGTTTTGTAGATACTGAGATGTTTTTACTTTTAGTCTAGTTTTATGTCACCTGTATCGAGTTACAGTGAAAAGCTTTTGTCACTTGCTAACCAGTCAGCGGAAAAACTGTACATGATTCCAATCAAGCCATCCACAATGTACAGATTATATAGAAAAAAGAATAACATTTAGTGCAAGATAAAGTCAAGTAGAGTTCGATTAAAGATAGTCCGAGGGTCTCAAATGAGGTGGATAGTAACTCAAGACTGCACTCTAGGTGTTGACAGGGTGGTTCATTGGCCTGATAACAGCTGGGAAGAAACTGATCCTGAATCTGGCGGTGTGTGTTTTCACACTACTGTACTTCTTGCCTGATGGGAGAGGGGAGAAGAGTGAGTGACTGGGGTGAGACTCGTCCTTGATTATGCTGGTGGCCTTGCCAAGGCAGTGTGAAGTGTAAGTGCAGTCAATGAAAGGGAGATTTTATAAAACATTTAGTGACTTGATCTCCCCACGCTTACAAACTGTATATAGTTACGTCTTTAAACAACAGATATTACCACAAACTTTGACTGAATCAACAATAATACTTATCCCTAAAAAAGATAAGAATTCTGAAGCCCCTGGTTCGTATAGAGCCATAGCTCTTTTAAATACTGATCAGAAGATATTAGCTAAAGTTTTAGCCCATAGATTAAGTTTAGTTATTGATAAATTAATACACCCTGACCAATCAGGCTTTATATCTAAACGTTATTCTTTCTATAACCTAAGACGCTTGTTCAATATAATATACTCAAATAGAATATTAAACGAAGACTTAGCAATCATTTCGCTAGACGCTGAAAAAGCATTTGATCAAGTGGAATGGCCCTATCTTTTCTCCGTGATGGGAAGATTCCAACTCGGTGAAAACTTTTGCTCATGGGTGAAACTTTTATATAAAACTCCAACAGCTAGAATACTGACAAACCAAATGTTGTCACCAAAATTTCACTTATCCAGAGGTTGTAGACAAGGATGTCCACTATCTCCGCTTTTATTTGCCCTCGTTATAGAACCACTCGCCGAGAGTATCAGATCACACCCAGACATTCACGGCTATAACACTAAACATACAATTAACAAAATTTCCTTATATGCGGATGATGTACTATTATACATCACAAACCCTGAAATTAGCATTCCGAATTTACTAAATCTCATAACTCAATTTGGCTCATTCTCCGGATATAGAATTAATTGGTACAAAAGCGAAATTATGACAATTACGGAACAAAATCCGGCTATACTTCAAAAATTCCCTTTTAAAATTGCCTATGAAAAGTTCAAATACCTTGGAATCTACGTGACTAGGAAATATACTTCTTTATAGGAAATATACTTCTTTATTTAAATCAAATTTCCCTTCTTTAGTTACTAAATTACATAGATATATCCAATTTTGGAAAACACTCCCCATTTCATGAGCTGGTCGAATTAATGCTATAAAGATGATCTTCCTCCCACAGCTACTATATTTATTTCAAGCAATACACCTTCCAAAAAAAAATTTCAAAAAAATTGATTCAATTATTACTAATTTTATTTGGGATTATAAGACCCATAGAATAAATAAAAGACATTTATGCAAGTCTAAAACGAATGGAGGATTCGCTTTACCAAACTTCCTATTTTATTACTGGGCGGTTAATATTAAAAATATAACCTTCTGGCTGGACGACATTGATCGGCAACCAGATTGGTTAAAGTTGGAGAAGGAGGATTGCTTACCATTTGATATTGGTGCGATCTTATTCGCCCCAATAACTTTGAATAAAAAAACATATGGCGGAAACCCGATTATACATAGTGTTATCCGTATTTGGAAACAATTAAAACTCACTTTAAAATTGAGTAATTTATCTTTCTTCCTACCCATTGCAAATAACCTTTCTTTCAAACCGTTTGTCTCAGATAGAGGATTTATTCAATGGAAAAGTTATGGAATTAAAATGGTGGGAGACCTCTATCATAAGGGAACTTTTCTCTCTTTTCAGGAATTACAACAAAAGTATGGATTACATGCTAATAATTTTTTTAGATATTTACAACTCAGAGATTATGTAAAATCACATACGCAAGAATATAGATTTAGAGGCCCAGGAATTCTTGATGAATGTTTGAACCATCACTACAATACAAATAAATTAATATCTTATATTTATAATACTCTTTTAGATACCGACATTCCATCATCAGAATCATATAGACGAGCATGGGAGGACGAATTGGCTCAACCCATAACGCAAGACATATGGGACGAAAGTTTACAACACATACATCAATGCTCGTTAAACACTAGACACTCATTAATACAATTTAAAATATTACACAGACTACATTATTCGAAGACAAAATTAAACAGGATCTTCCCAAGTATCTCCCCTATTTGTGATAAATGTCAATTTCAAGAAGCCAATTTAACTCACACTTTTGTGACTTGGACAAATATGCAAAATTTTTGGATCGATATTTTAAAAATCATTTCCAAAGTTATCGATAACCAACTGGATTTGATCCAAAATTAATAATTTTAGGATTATCAGAACACATTATAAACTTTACGCTAAGTCAGAGACGCTTTCTTGACTACAGTTTAATAACTGCGAAAAAATTAATACTTAAATTTTTGGAAAAAAACAGTAACCCCCACAATTAAAATGTGGACTATGGAAATGACTGAGACCTTGCATTTGGAAAAAATAAGGTTTGCCTTAATTGACAAACCAGATCTATTTTTTAAAATATGGTCTCCATTTATTGAATTTTTAAAAAAGTAAATGGGTTTGTCACAAAACTAAAATTTAAAACTAAAGTTAAAACTTGAGTTTAGGGTTGGATGTACAACTATACTCATTAACTCCCGGATCTATCCCCATAATCTTTATATTTGTAATTCTCTTTTTTCTTTGCTTTCTCTCTATTAGTTTATAGTCTTTTTTTTCAGTCTCTTTTCATCTTTATTTTTTCTTTAAAAATTTAAAAATTGAAGCTATATAAGAATTCTATAACCAGTTTGTCGTTTATTATTATTTGTACATATGCTTTAAAAAATTAATTAAAAAAAAAAAAAAAATGAAAGGGAGATTGGTTTGTGTGACAGTCAGGGCCACGTCCACATTCCTCACAGTTTTCTGTAGCTGTGGCAGATGCCTTCAATGCATGGTCTTTACACTTCCATATCTGTACACTTCCAAACTCTCCTCAGCTTTGAGCAGTCAGAGGCTGGAAATTCCCAGGTGCCAGTAGGAGCTTTGTCCAAGAAGCTTTGAACACATCTTTGAATCTTTTCCTCTATCTACCTCGTCATCTCTTTCCATGGTAGACCTTGGAATAGAGTGTCTGCCTAAGGAATCTGATGTCAGGAATGCAAAAGTTATGGCATGACCAAGCCAAATGACATAGCGTACCGTAGGCATCAATATTGGGAATGTTGGCATTGGGGAGGAGATTGATAATGGTTCATATATCGTTCCAGTGAGTTTGCAGCATTTTGCTGAATCAGCATTAGTGATATTTGTCCAGGGCCTCGAGATGCTTGCTATGTCTAGTGTAAATCTGCAAAGCTTATAGGAGGACCCGGATCACTGCTACACGATGACCACAGATTTCCTGCCAGGATTGTGGGCATGATCTTTATTCTCTGTAAACACCATAATAACGAAAAAAAGTTCAGTACATAAAAACAAACAATAAGTGTGCAACATCAAAAAACAATGCCCAAAACTCTATGTAGTTCAGAGCTTAGTTGGAGATTATAGTGCTCGATAGCCTGATGGCTGTGGGGAAGAAGCTGCTCCTGAGCCTGGACGTTCAGGCTCCTATACCTTCTTCCCAATGGTAGGAGTGAAATGAGAGCGCGGCAAGGTTGGTGTGTGTCTCAGATGATGCTGGCTGCCTTTTTGAGGCAGCAACTCCTGCAGATTCCTTCGATGAGAGTCAGTGGAGCTCTCACTACAATTCCAAGATCAAATTAAAAAAACAGTCATCTTTTATTTTGGTATTTGGCACATTTTTGATCCACTGTTCGGCATGAAATCCTGCTGCTGATTAAATTGATACTTCAGATTTGGTAGTTCAAGGAAAGGTTTATTTTTATTTCTTCTGGATTAACATGTGAGCACCCTCTGTTGACATTTCATTATCAGGGTAAAGTGAAAGAAGAGCATACAAAACTCTATGAGAAGTATTGTTTTTGTTATCATGTTGCCGTGGACAGCTTAAGAAAAGTAAACTTTAAATTTTTTATTAATTTATAAAGTTGTGAAAATTTCAGTGATTTATTGCAGATTATTTTAAAATATGTGTTTTCATTACTGGGTATTCTGTTTACTCAGTGAGCTTTATTCAAACCAGGAATTTCGTTGCACTATGGTTATATATAACAATAAACTAATCTGTGATCTAACAAAATATTTGTTCCAAAAATTTTCTTTTTTAGATGTGTAAAATTGCCTGTGAATGTCAGTAATATCCAGTTTATGCCATCACTTACCAGAGCTATTTGGCCTTTGGTTTGTTTCTTATGTGCCAATATTTTATGGACCTGTTGACAGTTGCTAACCTTTTATTTGTGTTCAGAAAAACTAAAGAACAAAATTAACTTCAATATAGCATTAGGCAGAGAAGTTTATTTAAAAATGCATCTGTACCTTTGCTGAAGAAGGGTCCTGAGCTGAAACGTCACCCATCCTTTTCTCCAGAGAAGCTGCCTGTCCCACTGAGTTACACCAACACTTTGTGTGTATCTTTGGTATAGTAGTTGCTTTGCCTTTGAGGACATATTACAATATCCTTGTATAATTGTTTGGCCAAATATTTGTCTCTTCTTTTTCCATTGTAAAATTCATTATTTCAAGGTGTGAAGCTTTAAAAAAATTGTATATTTAAAACATGTCCAGAGTCATTCCCATGGCTAATTTCTACTGATGGCAAGTTACGAAATATGATAGTGTAAAAACTGTTACTTCTCCTGTCTTCCTCACAAATAAGCATTGCCAGGACCTGAAGGACCTGCTTGAAACATGAAGGAACTAGATCTGTAGTTGGCATCGGTTGTAGTAGTCTAGACTTAATTATTCTTATTAATAATGGTCTGCAGTTTATGAAGAAAAATCTGGGTACTGGAAAACGTTAAAGGTGAGCATGCCGATGATTCTATCGATGCAAGGCCTTAGGCCACAACTTCTTTAACATGAAAAACATTTTCTGCCGCACTATGAACCAAAATTGATGCCAAACTGACAGAACGATACTCAAGCAACATATGGCATTATACTCACACAGCCCATAGTGTGAAGTTAATGTGAAAGCTGGGTCTGCCAATATTAAACTATGCATAATTAGGGCAATGCCCATCTGACCATAATCAATTGATAAGTTTAAACGATGAACGATTGCAAACTCCGGTCATAATATCAATTATGTTCAGTTTGCCCTTTTCAGATCTTTGTACTTTAGACCTTTTATGTTTATATGACTGTAATAGTTTTTTAAAAGTAAGATAACTTGGAGAAACGCACCACTTGGCATTATCCAAACTGATTGATGCATCTTGCTCGCCTGCCAAGAAGTTCTTTAAATAGGTCAGAGTCCATAAGAACATTTTCTTCTGATGAAATCAAATAAAATTGTTTGATGTAAAAGGAAGAATTAAGAATTAATGCCGATTTTAACTCATTGCAGCTTGTGGGAGTGGGGCCACAAGTCTGACAAATATGTAATTATTGCCTTGATTTTTAGTTTAGTTTAGAGATACAGCATGGAAACAGGCCCTTCAACCCACTGAGTCTGCGCCGACCAGTGATCCCCATTACAGTAGCATACACTACACACGTGGGGGAATTTACAATTTTTACTGAAGCCAATTAACCTACAATTAACCTGTACGTCTTTGGAGTGTGGGAGGAAACCAGAACACCCGGGGAAAACCTACGTGGTCACAGGGAGAATGTACAAACTCCGTACAGACAGGACCCATAGTCAGGATCGAACCTGGGTCTCGAGCGCTATAAGGCAACAACTCTACTGCTGTGCCACCATGCCACCCAATTATGTTTATAACCACCACAAGGGTAGTCCAGCATATGCCTGGAACAAATGGAGCTCTGTGCATCCTTGCAATTAAAATCCTTTGATGTCGATTCACTGCACAAAAAAGAAGCCATAACAATGTTGGACTAGCTTGGTACAATTGTGCAGTAAGTGTGAAATCACATTTGGAAGTGTTAAAACTATTAATATCAGTGTTCAGTACATTGGGGGAGTTTGAGAAAGTAGGAGATTGTAGGAAGGTGTAATTTAGACATAGTAACACATCTTTCTCACCCCTGTTGCCTGTGTCACATTGCTTAAGTACTTGTGAAACCTAAACCATGTTCTGGGTGGGCTGTGGCAGAGACGTTATCTGCTCTCAGATCTGACATAACATTTATTTGACTAACTTCCAGCCTTGCAAAAGAAACAGTGTACATCTTTATGCAGTTATCTGCTTTACAAGGATCTCAGTTATAGGAGCTAAGAATTAAGGTTTTGATAGACTGATTGATTGAAAGATGCTGCATGGAAATAGGCCCTTCCACCCTGTGTTCACGCCGACCATTTATCACCCATTCATGCTAGTTCTATGTTATCCCACTTTCGCATCCACTCCCAACACATAGGGGGAATTTACAGAGGCCAATTAACCTACAAACCCACACTTCTTTGGAATGTGGGAAAAATCCCACACGGCCACAGGGAGAACATCCAAACTCCACGCAGAGAGGCTCAGACGTCAAGATCCAACCTGGTTCTCCGCATCTGTGAGACAACAACTCTACCGGCTACACCACATTGCCACCCTTTGCTTGAGAAATTATTTTGATGGAAAGCAAACTTGGAGTGGACTGCAGAATGGACTGTCAGTTCCTTTTCTATTGTTTAGAATTTTCCTTAAAGACCAATTTTGTCTTAATCACTCTTAAATTGTTCAAATAGAAAGTAACCTGGAGGGTGTCCAGCTTGTATTTTGCACTATTTAGGTAAAGGAATTGTAATATATAAGTTTTAAATGTTAGATGATTCTCCATACAGTAACACAACGGACCAGGCATCATCCGTGGAAGACATGGACAGGCGATCCAGAAGGTTTGAATCCTTCCTCAGACTGACCCGCTGAGTTACTCCAGCACTGTGTTCTACTTAAGATTCTAACATCTGCGCTACCTTGCATCTCCAATAATTATACCTTGTGGTGCCAATAGATTTCATTTTTGTTTTATGCAACAAACATTGTTTTGTTTTATGTAAATCTGCACGATTTTCATTAAAAAGTTAGATAGAGCTCTAGGGGCTAGAGGAATCAAGGGATATGGGGAGAAGGCAGGCACGGGTTACTGATTGTGGATGATCAGCCATGATCACAATGAATGGTGGTGCTGGTTCGAAGGGCCAAATGGCCTCCTCCTGCACCTATTTTCTATGTTTCTATGTTTCTATTTTCTAGTGGGACTAGTTTTTAAATGACTTTAATTCATTATAATTGCAGTGATGTCTCTTGATTTTAGTCTGGAAGCAATAAACGGCACAGCTAATGAGACATTGAACTCCTGACATTAGGGATTCTGCATTGAACTCTGCACTGTAATCCAAGGTTGTAACTGAGAGACATTAAATGAAATACAATCACAATCACACAATCACAATAAAACTTTATTAGCCAAGTATGTTTTGCAACATACGAGGAACTTCATTTGCCGTACAGTCATAACAGTAAAAAGCAACAGGACACACAAAATACATTTTAACATGAACATCCACCACAGTGACTCCTCCACATTCCTCACTGTGATAGAAGGTGAAAAACAGTTCAATCTCTCCCTTCTTTGTCCTCCAGCGGTCGGGGGCTCTAACCTTCCGTAGACGAGCCTTCCTCGTCAGGGCGATCAAGCTCCTTCATCGGGGGGGGGGGGATCTCAGCTCCCCCGCGCCGGCGATCTACTGCAGGTCGGGACCAGTCGAACCTCATGCAGCTTTTGGAGCTCCCGACCGGTCTCAACCCGAGACTGTGAGCTCTGATGTTAAAGTCCGCAGGCTGCATTGGAGCGTCGATCCAAGGCAAGGGATCGCAGTCTCAGATGATAAGCCCACACCCCCGTGGGGACTCAAGGTCAGTCCCAGGCAAGACCTCCAGCTCCGTGATGTTCGGCCGCAGAGCGACCAGAGATACGATCCGGAAAACAATCGCATCTCCGGCAAGGTAAGAGATTGAAAAAACGTTTCCCCCGACCCCCTCTCCCACCCCCCACATAAAACAAACCAGAGAACATTTACACAAACTTTTAAAAGTTACTATAAATAACAAAAGAGTTTGAAAAGGACAGACAGACTGTAGGCGAGGCAGCCCCTGGTGAAATTGTGATAATTTCCAATGCATTTGTGATCAATCTTTGTACGTGGTCACATATGATTTATACATTCAGTAAATGGAAGCCATTTGTGATGTTAAAATATTGATTATTTGCTGTGGTTCACAAAACAATGTGAATGACAACTGTTGTGCCTTTGGGGCGGCACGGTGGGGCAGCGGTAGAGTTGCTGCCTCACAGCACCAGTGACTAGGTTCGATTCTGACTCGGGTTTCTGTCTGTACGGAGTTTGTATGTTCTCCCTGTGACCGCATGGGTTCACTCCTGGTGCTCCGATTTCATCCCACACCCCAGGTGTGTATGTTAATTGGCTTCTGTAAATTGTAAAGTGTCCCTGGCGTGTAGGATAGTGCTAGCGTACGGAGATCGCTGGTCGGCACGGATTAGGTGGGCCGAAGGGTCTGTTTCCACTATCTTGCTGCAATGCACAGGTTAGTGAGCTGAATCATTCTAGATCCAGCCATTACTTAGACTTAGTAAATGCCCTCTCTGAACTGACCTTTAATGGATCTGGAGAGGCAGGCAAGCTGCCCTCTGTACCCAAATGGTTCCAGTGAAGCGGAGCAGGGTGTAGACAATGAGTGACTTCAGGCAATAAACCCAGCACATCCTTGCCATGCACCCCCAGAGACACATTTAACAGCTACTCAAATAGATGTGTATAACTCAAATGAAAAAAAAACAGAATGCTTACAATTCATTTGAAACATTAAAATCAAGTCAAATGAATGGGATCACCATTTTGTAGAAACAAAGAACTATAGATGCTGGTTAATACATAAAAGAACACCAAGTGCTGGAGTTACTCAGTGGGCCAGGCATCACATCGAGAGAAAATGGATTGGTGGCGTTTCGGGTCAGGACCTTCCTTCAGACTGATTGCAGGGGGAACTGGATGCAAGAAAAGACCAGGAGAAAAAAACTGAGCATTTCTTTTAGTCAGGATTGAAGCAATGTGAGCAGGTGGCTGAGCGTTCAGAGTGGGTAATACTGGAGTAGCTAAGGGGACTAGGAAAGTCATGATGGTTGATGTCTTGCTGGCAGTTAGGGAAAATAAGGTCCAGAGAGAGTAGCCCCGATTTGTCCCGATCTTTTCTTGCTTCCAGTTGCTCCCCCCTACAATCAGTCCGAAGAAGGATCCCAACCCAAAACGTCACCTATCCATTTCCTCCAGAGATGCTGCCTGACCCACTGAGTTACTCCAGCATTTTGTGTCAAGGTCAGGCAGCATCTCTGGAAAATATTGACAGTCCCACACCTATCTATGTCCTCCAGAGATGCTGCCTGACCTGTTGAGTTAGTCCAGCACTTTGTGTCACATTGGGTGACCATTTTCTTTCCTCTGTTCCCTGGTTTGGAACTGTGGGGCCAGGGCTGAAGTGCATCAGGCCCCTCTCTTCTGCACATTGGTGCTCTGTGGCAGGACTCAATGGTGCACCTCACCTAGATCCCACCTTAGACATGCACATTTTGCTGAGCATGAACCCAAGGCAACGGCGTGCTGATGGCCGGACAGCTGACAACAGCAGTTCCTTACAGAACAGCTGGCTATCAGCAAGCTCGATTTGGCCCAGCAGTTTTCCAGCATTCTTCCAAAGCTTGTCATTCACCTGACAAATGCATGAAGCACGGCTATTATTAGTTTGTGCCTGGAATGAATCAATGCCATGAAAGCAGTACAATAATCTCTTTCATAGCCGGAGGGAGTAGTGCAGCCAGATGACCTTGGCTGTAGTTCTTTCTGCACTATTGTCTTGAATGAAGCACATTGTACTTACATACACAACTTCCCAAAGATTCTCATGTCAACCTTACAATTGCAATTTCAAAGCGACCAATGATAACCTGTGAAGTCCAATCTCTGGGAATCACTGGCTCCTTTCCATGATGCTTATCCCCTTACCAACAGAGTGGGTGCTGTTGCCCTTCGGCATGAAGTATTTGCCGAAGGGCAACAGCACCCACTCCCCTGGGTTAGCCTCAGGGTGGTTGCCATGTGTTGCCAGAATCAAGTTCAGATATGTTCAGGCAGAATATAGACCCTCCCATTTCAAGCGCAGTGAAAAGTTGTATCCAGCTGTGTTGACCTCTGCAGAAACTTCAACATTCTTCGGTTTCACAAATGTCTCAGTGTCTTTGTCAGTTGATTTTGACAGTAGTTGGATCCTTACAGTTCATAAAAACATAGAAAATAGGTGCAGGAGTTGGCCATTCAGACCTTCGAGCCAGCAACGCCATTCTATATGATCATGGCTGATCATCCAAAATCAGTACCCCGTTCTGGCTTTTTCCCCATATCCCTTGATTCCCTTAACCCCAAGAGCTAAATCTAACTCTTTCTTGAAAACAAGAGAGTTCAGAAGATAACTTCTGAGCAGTTCAGGTAGTGTCTCAGGAGAATGTGGATAAGATAGGATGGGATTGGACAGAACATGGTTAGTGGCACACTATCACTCCTGGGATGACAATCTAAACATTGAACTCTCATAATGGGAGAAAGTAGTCAGATTTGTGATAACAGTGATGGATATATGCCAGACACTCATATCAGTTTCCAGATAGGATGCTAAGAATTCAATAAATCTTCGACACTAAGAAGAAAAGTGGTGAGAGAGAAGAGAAGTGGTGCAAAAAGAGAAATGCTGGAAGAAATTCTTGATTTTGTACGGGTGTCAGGGGTTATGGGGAGAAGGCAGGAGAATGGGAATGGGGATGAGAGGGAAAGATAGATCAGCCATGATTGAGTGGTGGAGTAGATTTGATGGGTTGAGTAGCCTAATTCTGCTCCTATAACATAAATTCAACCAGTCAAGTAGTATCTGTGGAAAGAGGAAGCATAACGTTTTGGATCAGGGACTCTTCCTCAGATTCCAGCAGTTACTTAAATGGATGAGTTCTTAAATCATTTCCGTTTTTGTTTCAGATTCCAGCATTAGAAGTTTTTTGTTTTCCAAGGAGAGAGGTGATGTGAGAATTTGAAGTTGGGAATGAAAGGCAATAGTTCTGATAGTTGGAGGTAAATTCTACTCAATCAACAGTGGACAAAGAAACAGCATGATAAATTGGAAGCGGTGGTTGAGAGGAATACACTTAGAAATCCATCCCTGGTCGGAAGGATTAGATGGACTATCTACTAGTGCCAGTATCTAATGTTCTAACTGCTATTTAGTGCTGTACATTGAGGATGAATTTGAAGTAAGTGATGATGTATGTTTATCGTTATTTTCTTCCTCTCAAACCATCTCCTTGCTGATGTAGTTTAATTTAGAGATACAGCAAGGAAACAGGCCCTTCGGCCCATCAAGTTCACACCATCCATCAATCACCCCTTCACATTAGTTCTATGTTATCCTTTTTCTTCAGGAAGGAAGGACACAAGTTTCAAGAACGTAGCATATAGATAAATAAATTAATGAGAGAACACAATATATTTCTTTTTTATCCACAATAATTGCAGATCAGGCATTCTGTAGAGCCATACAGTCTAAAAGCAGGTCCTTCGGCCCAACATGTCCCAACTACACTAGTTCCACCTGCGTGCATTTGGCCCATATCCCTCAAAACCTATCCTATCCATGTACCTGCCTAAATGTTTCTTAAATGTTGCGATAATACCTGTCTGAACTACCTCCTCCGGTAACTCGTTCCATACACCCACCACCCTTTGTGTAAAGGGGTGCCACTCAGGTTCCCATTAAATCTTTTCCCCCTTCACCCTAAACCTATGTCCTCTGGTTCTCAATTTCCCCTTCTCTGGGTGAAAGACTCTGTGCATTTACCCCATATATTCCTTTCATGATCTTGTACACCTCCAGAGGATCACCCCTCATCCTCCTGTGCTCCAAGGAATTAAGTCCTAATCTGCTCAACCTCTCCCTGTCGCTTAGGTCTTCGAGTCCTCTTTAATTACATTCCAGGAAGGCTAAAATAGCACACTTGATGTTATGTTCCTCTTTGTATAACCTTGCTATTTTGCTTGTAATTGTCAGATTCGATCTCAGCAGGCATTTTTACAAAGTGCTTTGAAAGCAAAAAATAAAGAATCCATTGCAACTAGCTGACAGCGAACATAATGATCCAAGCAATTTACGTTACCTGGTGTTCACTCGGGCTGTTGCTGTAGTCTTCAGAATTTTTTTTTTAGAAGGCTGCACTTCACAGGGCCACCGGTAATGTTGCTGCCTTACAGCGGTAGAGACCCGGGTTCCATCCTGACTACGGGTGCTTGTCTGTGTGGCGTTTGGACGTTCTCCCCATGACCTGCATAGGTTTTCTCCGGGTGCTCCGGTTTCCTCCCACACTCCAAGGACTTACAGGTTTGTAGGTTAACTTGCTTAATTGGTAAAATTGTAAATTGTCTCTCGGATGTGTATGATAGTGTTAGTATGGGTGATTGCTGGTCTGTGAGGAATCGGTGGGCTGAAGGGCCTGTTTCTGCGCTGTATCTCTAAACTAAAACTAAACATTCCTCATGTTTACTCAGGATTTGTCCAATGAATCCTCCAGTGCATATGTAAATGGCCTGATGCATAAAATTCTTGAGGGTTCAGCTCTGTGGGGGCTTGGCAGGCTCAACTCAGGGCTTATCAACAAAAATCATCTTGCAACCAAAGGGATTTCAGGGCCAAGATTTTCAGATTTCAATAATCTACAACATACCATTAACTTTATCCAGTCTGTCCCAGCTGACACTGCGTCCAAGAAATGCAAGAAACTGCAGAGGATTGTGGACGCAGCCCAGACCATCACCTAAACCAAATGAAGGGTCTCGACCCGAAACGTCACCTATTCCTCTTCTCCGGAGATGCTGCATGATCCGCTGAGGTACTCCAGTTTTTGTGTCTATCTCCCTTCCATTGACTCCATTTACACCTCACTGTGCCTCAGCAAGACCACCAGCATAATCAAGGACTGGGCTCACCCCTCTTCTCCCGTCTCCCATCCGGCAAGAAGTATAGAAGTGGGAAAAGGTACACCTCCAGATTCAGGGACAGTTTCTTTCCAGCTGTTATCAGGCAACTGAACCATCCTACCAACAACCAGAGAGCAGTCCTGAGCTATTACCAACCTCATTGGAGACCCTTGGACTATATTTGATCAGACTTTATCTTGCACTAAACGTTAGTCACGTTATTCCCTTTATCATGTATCTGTACACTGTGGACTTGATTGTAATCGTGTATTGTCTTTCTGCACTGGTTAGCACACAACAAAAGCTACACGTGACGATAAACTAAACTAAACACGGTAAAGAAAGTTTGGAAGTGAACTAACTGTAGTTGCTAAAAGAGGAGCTATTTAAATCGTGTGATTTATTTACATCTTTGTGAGGTTTGCTTTCCAAAGATCAGTAGGTTTGTTTGATAACACTGAAAGAAAAGTTATTTATACCTTTGATTCTACTTGTATTCCAGCAGTTACATGGGGTCGCAGATAATGTTCAGTTTGCCTTTTTTCCTAGCAGCAAGACAAAGTTCTCGTGGATCAGATCTGGCATATCGCCTAGAAATGTAGCCATACAACACTCACTTTTTCAGTCAATAAAGAGCTTTCCAGACCTTTAGGCTGGTGGGGACAAAACACAAGCTCTTTATAAATCAGAAGTTTGCTGCATTACTAAATGTTTTTTAAAAAATCAGCTGCCAATTAAGGCATCAAATGTCTTTTTGATGCCCGTAGAATGTACATTTTAAATATTCTCACCTGAATATCCCATGTGGCTTCTGAACACAATTCCACATTTCGTTTTAGTTTTAGTTTCAGAGATACAGTGTGGAAAAAGGCTCTTTGGCCCAACGAGTCCAGGCCGACCACTGATCACCTGTACACTAGTTCCATCCTGCACTCAAGGGACAATTTACAGAAGCCAATTCACCCACAAACCCGCATGCCTTTGGGATGTGGGAGGAAACCGGAGCACCCGGAGAAAACCCATGCCGTCACAGGAAGAACGTACAAACTCCATACAGGCAGCACCCATAGTCAGAATTGAACCTGGGTCTCTGGCGCAGCAAGACAGCAACTCTACCGCTGCGCCACCGTGCCACCCTTAGGAATACAAATCACTGCCAAATGCCGATTGCCTACAATTACCATCTTCCAACTGTTCATTAATAACTCTCTCCTCCCTCACCAATACAACTTGTCACCACTTCCCTCTCTCCTCCTTCACCATCCCCTACTGATCTCTAACTTCACCAGTCTCTGGTCTCTGCACCTTCCTGCCCTGATGTCCTCTTCCTCTGATTTAGGTTTTTTATTGTCACACGTACTGAGTGAGGTACAGTGAAAAGCTTTGTTTTGCATGCTACCCAAAATAGATCAGATATACCGCACTTAGAAACAATCAATTCAAACTCAAAGTACAATAGATAGAGAAAAGGGGAAGGTGCAGAGTGCAGAATATAGTTCACAGTATTGTAGCACATCAGTTTCACAGACAAAATCCAATGTCTTCAATGGGGTAGAGGTGAATCGAACAGTACCCTACTTTATGGAAGGACCATTTGGAAGCCTGATTACGCAAGGGAAGAAGCTGTTCCTGAGTCTGGTGGTGTGTGCTTTCAAGCTTCAGTACCTTCTTTGATTAAGTTGGCTGCTTTTCTGAGGCAGCGTGAAGTTTAAGTAATTGAGAAGTGCCGTAATGCTACCAGTTCCCAAACGTCCATCATTGTTTACTAGTGAGCTGTCTGGTTCACCAGAAATTATATATGGAACCCACTACTGTAATCTCACAAAGCCTGGTTAGTCACTTTAATTTCATGTTTCATGTCATAGAGTCATAGAGTGATACAGTGTGGAAACAGGCCCTTCGGCCCAACTGTCCCAAACCAGCCAACAATGTCCCAGCTACACTAGTCCCACTTGCCTGCACTTGGTCCATATCCTTCCAAACCTGTCCGATCCATGTACCTGTCTAACTGTCTCTTAAATGATGGGATAGTCCCAGCCTCTACCACCTCCTCTGGCAGCTTGTTCCATACACCCACTACCCATTGTGTGAAATAGTTATCCCTCGGATTCCTATTAAACCTTTTCCCCTTCACCTTGAACCTATGTCCTCTGATCCTCCATTCCCCTACTCTGGATGAGAGACTCTGCGCATCTACCCGATCTATTCCTCTCATGATTTTGTACACCTCTATAAGATCACCTCTCATCCTCCTGCGCTCCATGGAATAGAGACCCAGCCTACTCAACCTCTCCCTATATCTCACACCCTCTAGTCCTGGCAACATCCTTGTAAATCTTTTATGAACCCTTTCAAGCTTGACAATATCTTTCCTGTAATATGGTGCCTAGAACTGAACACAATATTATAAATGCGGTCTCACCAACATCTTATACAACTGCAACATGACCTTCCAACTTCTATACTCAATACTCTGACTGATGAAGCCCAAAATGCCAAAAGCCTTTTTGACCATCTTATGTGCCTGCGACTCGACCTTCAAGGAACCATGCACCTGTACTCCTAGATCCCTCTGCTCTACAACACTACCCAGAGGCCTACCATTTACTGTGTAGGTCCTGCTCTTCGACGTCCCAAAACGCAACACCTCACACTTCTCCAAAATTAAATTTCATCAATCATTCCTCCGCCCACCTGGCCAATCGATCCAGATCCTGCTGCAATCTTTCACAACCATCTTCATTATCTGCCAAACCACTCACTTTGTATCATCAGCAAACTTGCTAATCTTGCCCTGTATGTTCTCATTCAAATCATTGATGTAGATGACAAACAGTAACGGGCCCAGCACCGAACCCTGAGGCACACCATTAGTCACATGTATTTTGTGTTTCATGACTAATGACAGATCAATTTCCATCCTGGGATAAATAAAGTTATATCGTATCGTATAGTATCATATCGCAGTCCCTAAAACAGCTGTGCCTGAATTTTTGAGCCTACATATTAACAATTGCACATTCATTTAAAAAGATGATTTTAGTGTGAAGTTCCAAACATCCCACAGGGCAATTGAATAATGTGCATATATTTGTATTAGTATAACAGTACTTATAAACTTGGAAAACATCTTTCCACATGTCACATCCACTTTATTACTTCTAAGCCTTTATGGCAGCACAGTGGTGCAGCGGTAGAGTTGCTGCCTTATAGCGTCAAAGATCTGGGATCGATCCTGACCAAGGGTGCTGTCTGTATGGAGTTTGTACGTTCTCCCTGTGACCTCGCAGGTTTCCTCCAGATGCTCCCGTATCCTCCCACACTCCAAAGATGTGCAGGTCTGTAGGTTATTGGCTTCTGTAAATCCCTAGTGTGTAGGGTAGAACTGATAGAGCGGGGGGAGGGAGGGGGGGGGGGGGGGGGGGGGGGAGGGGGGAGGGGGGGAGGGCCTGTCTCCATGCTGTATCTCTAAACTAAACCTAAACTAAACTTTTGTAATTTTCGAGCACCAAGGAGCTTAATTCCAGAGATTTTCAAGTGCCATTGGTAAATATATTTTATAAATACTTTGTATTTATAATAGTTTGGCACAATTTCAAATTATTTTACTTTTCTAGTTTGTCATAAAATACTTGGCCCTGCATTTCCTTGAACTCTCCACAAAAACACCGCCATAACTTCATCAGTTATGAAGTGTGCCACCAGAGCCGGTCCAAAAAGAGAACACTTCCACAGTCTGAAACATCTCACGTGCCTCAGTGAAGGACATGGGGAATACAAGGAGGCATTCCGTCTTCTTCATGCGTCGTTATTGGAAAAGTATAATGGTTAAATCAGTGAATGAAGAGCTCTGGCATTCCTACGAACAACAACGTCGGTGGTAACATCCATCAAGTTCTAAGTGATTAATGCTGAGGCAAACCTGTTTTATATTGCGCTTTCCTACAAATGCATTGCAATCTAATGGACAGGTGGCAGAAGGTGAAGTCAACGATGATGAGGAAGAACTTAGTGGGAAAGGCAGCATCTCTGGAGAGAACGAATGGGTGACGATATGCATCAAGACCCTTCTTCAGAGGAGGGTCTCGACCCAAAAAGTCACCCATTCCTTCTCCCCAGAGGTGCTGCATGTCCCACTGAGTTACTCCAGCATTTTGTGTCTTCGGTGTAAACCAGCAAATGCAGTTCCTTCCTAAGCATGATGAGGAAGAATTTTGTTGAAAACTCCAATGGCAACAAAAGAAAGAAGTTTGTTCATGAAGAGAAGGCTGCATTTGCGATCTGATAAATTCTATGTTTCTCTGCCTTCAATGCCTTACATCTTTTTCACTGACATACCTCACAGACCAATTCAGATATATTTTGCCAAGTTTTATCGCTCTTAATGAGGGCACAGAACCAAGAAATTCACAAACTATGAGCACGTTAGAGGAATAGAAACTGCTTACGAATAAACAATCTTCCCATTAAAGTTTAAATAGATTTGATCTATGAACTCAATGCATGTGAAGTAGAATATCTGTGTAATCATCTCAAAAAAACAATGCCGATACTAATTGCTAGTTTAGTTTAGAGATTATAGCGTGGAAACAGGCTCTTCGGCCCACTGAGTCCTCGCAGACCAACAATCACCCGTTCACGAGTTCTATGTTCACGAGGGGCAATTTACAGAAGACAACCTACCAACCAATGTGGGAGGAAATGTTCCATTGATTCAGGATCAGTTCCTGTGGTTTGGAGGGTAGCTAATGTTATCCCACCTTTCAAGAAAGGAGCGAGAGAGAGAAAACAGAGAATTAAAGAACAGTTAGCCTGACATTGGTGGTGGGGAAGATGCTGGAGTCAATTATTAAAGAGGTAATAACAGCGCATTTGGATAGCAGTAAAAGGATTGGTCCAAGTCAGCATGGATTGAGGATGTGACAAGTAAAATAGATGGAGTGCCAGTGGATGTAGTGTATCTAGACTTTCCGAAAGCCTTTGATAAGGTCCCACACGGGAGATTGGTGAGCAAAATTAGGGCACATGGCATTGGGGTTAGGGTACTGACACGGATAGAGAATTGGTTGGCAGACAGAAAGCAAAGAGTAGGAATAAACGGGTCTTTTTCAGAATGGCAGGCAGTGGCGAGTGGAGTGCCGCCAGGCTCGGTGCTGGGGCCGCAACTATTTACAATATATATTAATGATTTGGATAATAGAATTAGAAGTAACACTAGCAAGTTTGCAGATGACACAAAGCTGGGTGGCAGTGTGAACTGCAAAGAGGATGTTAGGAGGTTGCAGGGTGACTTGGACTGGTTGAGTGAGTGGGCAGATGCATGGCAGATGGAGTATAATGTAGATAAATGTGAGGTTATCCACTTTGGCAGCAAAAATATGGAGGCAGATTATTATCTCAATGGTGTCAGATTAGGTAAAGGGAAAGTGCAATGAGACCTGGGTGTCCTTGTACACCAGTCACTGAAAGTAAGTGTGCAGGAACAGCAGGCAGTGAAGAAAGCTAATGCATGTTGGTCTTCATAACGAGAGAATTTGAGTATAGGAGTAAAGAGATCCTTCTGCAGTTGTATAGGGCCCTGGTGAGACCGCATCTGGAGTATTGTGTGCAGTTTCGGTCTCCTAATTTGAGGAACAACGTCCTTGCTATTGAGGCAGTGCAACGTAGGTTCACAAGGTTAATCCTCGGGATGGCAGGACTATCATATGAGGAAAGATTGGAAAGACTGGGCTTGTGTTCACTGGAGTTTAGAAGGATGAGAGGGGATCTTGGAAAGATGTATAAAATTATAAAAGGACTGGACAAGCAAGATGCAGGAAAAAATGTTCCCAATGTTGGGGGAGTCCAAAACCAGGGGGCCACAGTCTAAGAATAAAGGGGAGGCCATTTAAAACTGAGGTGAGAAGAAACTTTTTCACCCAGAGAGTTGTGAATTTGTGCAATTCTCTGCCACAGAAGGCAGTGGAGGCCGATTCACTGGATGAATTTAAAAGAGTTAGATAGAGCTCAAGGGGCTAGTGGAATCAGGGGATATGGGGAGAAGGCAGGCACAGGTTACTGATTGTAGATGATCAGCCATGATCACAATGAATGGCAGTGCTGACTTGAAGGGCCAAATGGCCTCCTCCTGCACCTATTTTCTATGTTTCTATGAAACCAGAGCACCCAGACGGTCACAGGGAGAACGTACAAACTCCCTACAGACAGCACCCGCAGTCAGGATCAAACTGGGGTCTCTGGCGCTGTGAGACAGCAACTCTGCCGCTGCACCACTGTGCAGTCCTCTGTGATCACCATCTGAGAAAGTGTGGCTAGTGCAGAAATGAGCACGCAGCCCTCATTTCTGGAATTGCTTTTTTTTTTTCAATGCATCAATGGAGTGTGTGACAACTTCAAGTGGAATCTAAATCTGACAACCACCCAAGGCTATTGCAAGTTATAACTAATGCCATTTCATCTGTGCTCCAGACTCCAGATCATGCTGTTGACCGCCACATCTTTCAAGATCTGATAGTTACCATTAAATTATCCATCCAATCAAGCTTTCAAGACGCAGATCCAGGGTACAGTTGAAAGGCAACAGTGGAAATGGATTTGTTTCTTTTGACGGCAGTTTCCATCCTGAGAGCATTACATCTGTGAAAGATGCCAGGCATTCTTCAGGCAATGCCATCCTGAATGTCACTCATGATTTCCCTTTCACAAAACAAAGTGAATTTGTTTAATAATCTTGAATATTTATAAATGCCTTTATGTCACAAACCTGATGGGCAGCGCAGTGGCACAGATGGCAGAGCTGGTGCCTCATGGCGCCAGGCTCCCTGGTTTGATCCTAACCTCGGTGTGCTATCTGTGTGTGGAGTTTGTGCGTTCTCCCTGTGCCTGCGTGGGTTTCCTCCAGGTGCTCTGGTTTCCCCCCACATCACAAAGACATGTTAGTTAGGTTAACTGGCCTCTGTAAATTGCCTCTGGTGTGTGGGGAGTGGATGAGAAAGTGGGATAACATAGGACTAGTGTGAGCGGGTGATTGCTGCTCAGCGAGGACTCAGTGGGCCCAAGGGCCTGTTTCCATGTCTTATCTCTAAACTAAACTAAATTAAGCTAATAATAACTGAATGTGATGATTGCTGTTGATCTAACTGACCTATAGTTTCCTGGGGTGGCGCAGTGGTAGAGTTGCTATCTTACTACGCTAGAGACACGGGTTCAATCCTGGCTATGGGTGCTGTCCATACAGAGTTTGTACATTCTCCCTATGACCACATGGGTTTTCTCTGGGTACTCTGGTGCCCACCCACACTTCAAAAACATACAGGCTTGCAGGATGTGTAGGAAGGAACTGCAGACGCTGGTTTGAACTGAAGAAAGCCACAAAATGCTGGAGTAACTCAGTGGGACAGGCAGCATCTCTGGAGCGAAGGAATGGGTGAGGTTTCGGGTTGAGACCCTTCTTCTCAACCCGAAACGTCACCCATTCCTTCTCGCCGGACATGCTGCCTGTCCCGCTGAGTTACTCCAGCATTTTGTGTCTTATCTCAGTCTTGTAGGATAATTGGCTTTGGTAAATTTGTCCATGATTTGTCTGTGTTTACGATAGTGTTCGTGTACGGGGTGATCGCTGGTCGGCGTGGACTCGGTGGGCTGAAGGACCTGTTTTTTGCACAGCATCTCTAAAGCCCAAAGTCTAATGTAAAGTCTAAATAAAGGAGTTATATTTGCTACGGTTGGGTCGGAGCCTCGAGGTCGGGCTGAGGTCGGGTCGGAGGCTCGAGGTCAGGCTGAGGTCGGGTCAGAGCCTCGAACAGAGCCGGGCAGAGGACGGAGTCTCAAGGAGTCCTGGCAACATCCTGGTAAATCTTCTCTGCACCCTTTCCAGTTTAACAGCTACGCGAGATAACCACGTATGAGGTGTTTGCACAGTACTCAACCAGAACCAACCAGAGCAAATAGATGGTTCCTTTCACAATCCCGAATATATACTTTGATATATTTGGCAAAAGCTATTTGAGGGAACATGCTTTTAATAAAGTTAGGGATAACTGACCTCTGTAAATTTGGCAGGGGAACATCAATTGCAGGGAGTCAGACGCCTCTAACCCAATATAATAAATGTATCGAAGAGGTTACTTGAGGACATCTTGGATGCCTAGATTTGGCTCACTTAAACTAAGCATAAACAGTTTTGTTTGTCAGAATCCAAACCTTATTTTTTAGATGTACAATATACCCCTGAGCAAATGAGTTAGCTTTTTCTACTTCTCTCAAAGAAGAAACTGGAGACAGAAATATGAGCTGGTGTCTCTTTTTAATGATATACTTCTGTTAATGCTGTTAACATTCTCTTCGAACTAAGTAACCAGTCTCCATATGCATACCAATAGGCTGAAGTTCCTGTCAAATGCACAACATTTAATCAGGGTTTAGACTTTTGTTCTGAATACTCTGGTGAAAAGCCAGGGCAAGTTCCCAAATATTCATATTAAATACTGCTTTGTGTCCTAATGAATACAATGCCTAACTGATCCAGTGAGATCTCACAGACAGTTTGCACAGCTGCTTCTGAAGTGCCACGAGTTTTGTTGGGAAGCTTTGGATAATTTATTTTCGAACAGTATTCAACAAAATTTCTTCCGTTATTTAAATTAAAAACAAAAGTGGACATTGGAAGGTAGGCACGTTCTCACGTTCCTCCTCCAAGGCTTTAATTCGACCGATTTTCGATAACTCTTTCAGGTTGATCTGGAAACTCCCAAGTGACACTGAGACGAGAGTACAATTTATGAAGTACAATTTATAAAAAGTGAATACAAACTGTGCAGAAGTGGGGATTAGCACGCCATCTACTGGATAAAGTGCTTGGGAGATGTGCTGTTCCACCACTTCCCAGAAGGCAACTTGGCCTTGTCACGTTATCAAATTTCAGTTCCAATGAATTCTTAATTCTTACATCAGAGTTGGGCGAACAATTATTTCCCAAAAGCTTCTGTCTTAGTTGGCATTGAATCTGGTTGACCTCTAGAACTTTCCAGAATAGAATATAGGTCCTTTGCCAAGAAACCTGTAACCCTATTCATTTCAAAGACAAATTATAATTATTCTGTCAAAGTCTTCAACAAAAATATAACAAAATACTTTGGCACTCATGAACATGCATATTTTCAGAGCTTTATCAATTTTGTCTCTCAGCACCACTTAGATGAATTTTCTGTGCATTAGCTCCAAGCAAAATAGCAGGCCCATGTCAGCTTTTCTGGCTCTCTATTTCTTTACTGACCTCTTCACAAATTAAAGCTTTGTGTTTCTTTCCATCCAGTCTCTCAGCCTGTCACTTGCAAATCTACAGAGAGACTTGGAAGGAGGTGGGAGGATTTCAACAGTTCCAGACTGTCCAAATAGATTTGCAATTAGATCCAGCCTTCAATGTTCATATTATGTGGAGAAATATTTGTACCATCTAGGCTGAGATGGTTCCAGAATCTCGAAGCAGGATCAGAGTCACCTTAGTTAATAACCCCTTGTTTAGAAATAACTCTTCTCACGTTCCAGATAAACTGAAGCTCTCGAAAGTTAAGGAAAAACGTAAACCAACCCATTTATCCATTTGCGTTATTTTAGCTTGGATTCCATCACTGACAGCTCTTACCAATTAAATACTTCCATCCCTCATCTGCGATCTGCACCAATGATCTCAATGTTTAGATGATTTTCAGATTATATTTCCTGCAGTCATAATTCCAATTCTTGGAGCTCTGTTGGATGCTTAATTCTCAGATCCTTATGTTTATTGCAATCCATTGTGTGAAGGGTTTAAATGGGGTGCAATTCCTCAAAAGCGTTCAGGAGAGTTTTCTCAAGCAGTATGGAGAGGCCTCCACACGTGAGAGGGCAACACTGGAACTAGTATTGGGAAATTGGGAAGGGCAAGTTAATGAAGTGTTTGTGGAGCAGCCTTTTGGGACCAGTGACCACAGTTCAATTAGGATTAAGATAGTTGTGGATAGGGACAGAGAGTTAAAATGCTCAACTGGGGTAAGGACAACTTTGAGGGTATGAGAGAAGGTCTCACTCAAGTTGACTGGAGCAGGTTATTTGAGGGGAAAGGAACATCAGCCAAGGGGGATGTTTCTAAAAGTGTGCTGACAAAAGCTCAGATAGGTACGTCCCCGTTAGAGCGAAGGGCAAAGCAGGCAAACGTAAGGAAACTTGGCTGACAAGGGAAATTGAGGCATTGTTCAAAAACAAGAAGAATGCATGGAACAGGTATAGGCAGCTGGGATCAAGTGCATCCCTGGAGGAGTTTTGGGAACTAAGGAGTAAATTGAAAAAGGAGATCAGAAGGGCAAAAAGGGGCTAGGAGATAGCTCTGGTGGGTAGCGATAAGGACAATCCCAAAAGATTTTATAAATACATAATGGGGAAAAGGGTAAATGGGACCTCTCAGGAGTCAAAGTGGTCACCTCAATGTCCCGAGAGGAAAGCACAGCTGCCAGCACTCTGCTGCAAGGCAATCAGAGAAACACTGCCCCTCACTGGCACTCGCCCTTGCAAAAGACAGCAGCAACACACATTATTGCAATCATGTGTAGTCTTTCTGCTGACTGGTTAGCACACAACAAAAAGCTTTTCACGGTACCTTGGTACACGTGACAATGAGCTAAACTAAACTAACATGGAGGAGCGAGAGGCTGCAGAGCAGAGTGAAAGAAGTTTCTACTTCTACTGAAAGTTTTAAAAGTTCCAGCAAACAAAAGGCATATCGTGAGAGAGGTTCTGTGTGTACAAGGTGGAGTGGGGAAGGTGGGTGTGAAAAGTGAGAGGTATGGAGGAGAATCAGGAGTCGCAAAAGGAAAATTGTAAAGAGCCTGGCAGAAGATGGGTCAGGTGGTCTCTTTCAGCAGTGAGAATTTTCCTTGGTGAAGCAATGGCACAGAACATTTAATGGGCCTCAAAAATCTGATAACCAATACAAGTACCGCTGTCAAAGACAGAGTCTGTGTCTGAGGCAGTGCCTCCGGACTGAGGGTGATTTGGTTCCAGTCACATTCTGTGAATTCTGGAGTGGTCAATTAGGATGTCTGATAGACTCTGCTACACATAGGACAGGAGGGAAGAGCGGAGACCTGCAATTCAGGCCCAACCATCCAGGTCATCTGTGGGTATGGACATTGAAATGAGGGGTACATGGTCTGAGCATTGGCTGATTATTCCACCATTGCTCATCCAGTCCTGTGATTGCGTTGTGCGGAAATGAAAATACTGTTGCTTCTCCTTACAAGACTAAACCAAGCAACAGAGAAGAATCCCAAGTTAGGAATCAGATGCGTACAAGAGAACATACTCAGTCTTTGAAAAGAATCAAGTCAAATTACATACTCCTAAAGCTGGCCCCTTGTAACTGCCTGAAGAAAGCCTTTCTAGGGCAGGAACTTTACTTTAGACCAGAGATACAGTGTGGAAACAGGCCCCTCCCCCCCATATATTAGTACCATTCTACACACTAGGGACGATTTTACAGCTAATTAACCTACAAATCCGCACTTCTTTGGGCATGGATGTAGGAAGAAACCGGAACACCCGGAGAGAACCCACACGGTCACAGGGTGAATGTACAAACTCTGTACAGACGGCACCCGTAACCAGGATCGAACCCGGGACTCTGGCGCTGTGAGGCAGCAGCTCTACCACTGCTCCACTGTGCCGCCCTTCTGTGACCTGGACCAGATTTCTGTGGGGTAGAAAGGTAAAGACAGCAGCCTTCCACCTGCCCACATTGCAAACACACAGGGGACAATGTGCTGTAGCCCTGGAACATGGAATCCCACTTACAAGACCTTCAAATGGGAACAGTACCAAGGGCTACAACTTTATAGATGAAAGGCACAGTTTTCTTCTTGTTTATGTTTTGATTTTAGTTTCATATAAGCCAATCGTTTAAGGATGTTCAGATGTTTGGCCAATTTAGGCAGACAGCAAACCTTCAGGGTCACGCTGGTATTGCATCCCCTGCAGTGTTTCACTGGGAAAAATGCTGATATCATGGTTTTCAAATCAAGTGCCACTGGACAATGAGGGAATTATTCCTATTAAAAAGGAAAAAGGAAGGTTTCATTGCAGTGAGCACAGAGTTAAGTAATTTGACTGTTGCCATGGAACCCTGCAATGACTGAGCATGATCTCTAATGTGAAACTGATTGCTATCTTAGGGCTCAACTCCATTCCTTGCTTTGCTTGACATTACTTATCACTGTATCCTCAAAAGGAGAGATTCATGAGGAACATTACCAAAGATACACGGTGAAGTGAAGCACCCTATAGTGTGCTTCGCGCCTTCAGAGAGACATAGCGTGGAAACAAGTCTTTCAGCCCACTGAGTCCGCGCCGACCAGCGATCACCCCGCACACTAACACGGTCCGACACACTAGGGACAATTTACAATTTTATCGAAGCCAATTACTCAACAAACCTGTACATCTTTGGAGTGTGGGAGGAAACTGGAGCACTTGGAAAAAACCCACATGGTCACAGGGAAAACATACAAACTGTACAGACAGCACCCATAGTCAGGATCAAACCCAGGTCTCTGCCACTGTAAGGCAGCAATGCTACCGCTGCACCACTGTGCCGCCCCTTGTCCTCTTAGAATACTCCATTTTGTGCCAGATTAAAAATGACATAAGTCTCTAGGACTTGTGAACTGCGTGATTAGGCATCTCTGCTGTTGAGACTTCACCTCTTCTTCTTTGCTTATCTTGAAATGACCATTTGGTACAATGGCATCATGAACATATCATGGAAACACTTGCCCCTCAATGCACCTCGCTACCGATTGTATGCCAACCCTGATAACTGTAATGTGATAGCTTTATAGGCTATATAATGGTAGGTAGCCAACATTGAAAAAGGACAGCAGACCAAATTATTTACGTTTTTGAGCATTGCCTGCATCTGAGGACTGTAGATCCAGTTTGACCAGTTGAACTCTTAATACAAAGGGCTACTGAAGTTTTTTCTTTGTAGAAAATATAGTTTAAACTTTCACAAATCATGTTAAGGTAGACACAAAATGCTGGAGTAACTCAGCGGGTCAGGCAGCATAGGAGAGAAGGAATGGGTGACGTTTCGGGTCGAGGTCTCGACCTGAAAGGTCACCCATTCCTTCTCTCCTGAGATGCTGCCTGACCCGCTGAGTTACTCCAGCATTTTGTATCTACCTTCGATTTGAACCAGCATCTGCAGTTATTTTTGTTAATTCTTAAGTTCATTATCTGTTAATGTTCATTATCTGTTAATGTCACATGTTAATTCTTAAGTTCATTATCTGTCCTGCTTTGCTCTGGGGCTAGATAGGTTATTACTGCCAGATTGTTTCACATCTCTGCTGGCTTTTCATTCCCATTGAAGTCAAGGTTTATGAAAGAAGGAAACTTGTCTCATCTGTTGCTCTAATCTATGGACTTGATCAGCTGCAGTTGCTACTGTGGCTCCTTTCATCCAGCTTCTCTTTCATGAATTCTTCATTAGTAGAATTCTGAAGAGTTTGAAGAAGGGTTTCGACCCGAAACGTCGCCCATTCCTTCTCTCCTGAGATGCTGCCTGACCTGCTGAGTTACTCCAACATTTTTTGAATAAATACCTTCGATTTGTACCAGCATCTGCAGTTATTTTCTTACATTTCATTAGAAGGTCTCTGAGCTGCAAGCAGATGAATAATCCTTTCCAGCATTTCAGCAAGGGAGACCTACAGAGCTCCTACAAAACAGTCTCCTTCTTTCGTTTTTCACTTATTTCATGTGCTTTACTCGTAAATTGCAGGCTTCAAGAACTACCAACTTCCCAAGCAGCCAGAACATAGGTAGATCAACCAATAGAGAATTATCCCATTATTCACAAAATACTGGAGTAACTCAGCAGGTCAGGCAGCATCTCGGGAGAGAAAGAATGGGTGACAATAAACAATAGACAATAGACAATAGGTGCAGGAGTAGGCCATTCAGCCCATCGAGCCAGCACCGCCATTCAATGCGATCATGGCTGATCACTCTCAATCAGTACCCCGTTCCTGCCTTCTCCCCATACCCCCTCACTCCGCTATCCTTAAGAGCTCTATCCAGCTCTCTCTTGAAAGCATCCAACGAACTGGCCTCCACTGCCTTCTGAGGCAGAGAATTCCACACCTTCACCACCCTCTGACTGAAAAAGTTCTTCCTCATCTCCGTTCTAAATGGCCTACCCCTTATTCTTAAACTGTGGCCCCTTGTTCTGGACTCCCCCAACATTGGGAACATGTTATCTGCCTCTAATGGGTGACGTTTCGGGTCGAGACCCTTCTTCAGACTGATGTCGGGGGTGGCGTAAAGGAAGGATATAGGTGGAGACAGGAAGATAGAGGGAGATCTGGGAAGGAGGAGGGGAAGGGAGGGACAGAGGAACTATCTGAAGTTGGAGAAGGCGACGTTCATACCACCGGGCTGCAAACTGCCCAGGCGAAATATGAGGTGCTGCTCCTCCAATTTCCGGCGGGCCTCACTATGGCACTGGAGGAGGCCCATGACAGAGAGGTCAGACTGGGAATGGGAGGGGGAGTTAAAGTGCTGGGCCACCGGGAGATCAGTTGCGTTAATGCGGACCGAGCGCAGGTGTTCAGCGAAGCGATCGCCGAACCTGCGCTTGGTTTCGCCGATATAAATAAGTTGACATCTAGAGCAGCGGATGCAATAGATGAGGTTGGAGGAGGTGCAGGTGAACCTCTGTCTCACCTGGAAAGACTGTTTGGGTCCTTTGATGGAGTTGATGGAATTATCCCATGTTTTGTCCCGGCCTTCTCTCTCAGTCTGAGGAAGGGTTCCGACCCAAAGCGTCACCTATTCCTTTTCTCCAGAGATGCTGCCTGACCCGCTGAGTTACTCCACCATTTTGGCCTAACGTCAGTATACACCAGTATCTGCAGATCCTTCCTACAGAGAGAATTATCATGAGCAGTTCTTAAATTCACCTGAAGTTAGATTTCTGTGCTTTGTACATGCAATGCTTTCTGGATCCGCTGGATCAAAGGTGAGATTGAATAACCAGAAGCAGAACATTTTAATTGCTTTCGAAATAATGAATCGAAAGTCAAACAATGGCAGACATATCTAAAGGTGCAGCCAACGAAAATAGCCTTGTCTGAAAGAATAGAAGAATAGTCTGGCATGTTTCCTATCTTTGACTTTTTTCATGTATGTTCAACATTGACGATGATACAATTAGAGAAACATAAATTATTTCTGGTATGCTCTAGAGGGCAGTATGCCCCATGACTACAGATAATATGGTTAATTGCTGATACTGATGCCCAATGTGAAGTTTCAGTTCTTTGGCATTTTATTTGTAAACTAGACGACCCGTGGATCTGTTGGGTCCCTTTGTTACTAAAGGCTCTTTAGTAACTTGTCAGTTTCTTTGTTAAGGCACACGTTGCAATCAATAGTACTTGAACAATTGGTTGGGCAGAAAGCAACAAAAACGGTACGCGATAGCGCAACAATTTGAACGCAACACGACCCGTGGACCCGTTGGGTTCCCGTTGTGACAGCGGTTGAACACACAATTTTAATATTATTGAGTGGTCAAACTTTAACTTGAAGAAAATTTGAGCATTTACCTCAGGAGTCATCATTCAACGATGCACGCGTTTAATGACAACATTGAACACGGAAGTATTAGATCAAAATGGCGATGTTTATTTTATGGGGTATGTGTCTGAAATACAGCCAAAATGGTACACGATAGCGCAACAATTTGAATGAAACTTGATACTGCGCACCCAGGCGAATGGTGAGTAAGGTGCCCCTAAAATTGTTGCGCTATCGTGTACTGTTTTGGCTGTATTTCGGGAACATAAATCTATATATACAAGATGAGATTTTTAGTAATATAGATGTAGATAGATATTACAAATGTAATTATTTCCAGACGCCCCCTCCCACAGAAACAGTCAGACCCCCCACATCCCCCTCCCCTGCAATGCACAGCAAGATCCTAGTTTATACTTAAATGCAAACCCTTGCATTTGAACCACAACCGCAATCGGCCCTAAATCCCTCCTGCATTGGTCTATCACCATCCCCATTCCCCAGAATCAGTCAGATCCCCCACATCCCCCTCCCCTGCAATGCACAGCAAGATACCACTCAGATTATATTCAGATAACTCTTGCATTTGAACCACAACCCCAATCGGCTCCAAACCTCTCCTGCATTGGTGTAGCACCCTCCGCTCCCCCACTCCAAAAGTGCACAGCAAGATCCCAGGGTATATCCGAGGCTGTGGCGGCCACGGAGTCTCCCCCGGGGCTGGGGGCGGGCGAGGGGGGAGAGAAAAGGGGAGAGGGAGCCACTCCCTTCAGCCCCGGGCAGCCATCGTGGTGGCCAGCAGCAGGAGAGCGGCCGCAAGGTGCTGCCCCATGTTCGTCCTGCAGGCGGTCATCTTCTCTGCCGCCCGCTGCATCACGGGAGGAAGGTCATGTGTGTGGCATGCCGGGATGGGCTGCACAGGTGCGTCGCGGCCGAGCCCGGCAACCCTCCCCCAACTGCACACGCGGGAAAACCGGGCCCGGCATCCCACCCCCAACTGCACACGCGCGGATACCGGGCCAGGCAATCCTCCCCCAACTGCGCACGCGGGAAAACCGGGCCCGGCAACACCCCCCCAACTGCGCAGGCGTGGCTGCCGGGCCATTGAATCTTGACCCATTCACAGTATAAAGTTTATAACGTGAATTACTTCTAAAATATAATGAAACGTGATACTGTACATCGCAGGCGAATGGTGAGTAAGGTGTCCCTAAAATTGTTGCGCTATCGTGTACCGTTTTGCTGTATTTTGGGAACATACATACATACATACATACATACATACATACATACATACATACATACATACATACATACATACATACATACATACATACATACATACAAGATATACATACATACATACATACATACCTACTCGACGACCCGTGGACCCATTGGTTCTTTAGTAACTTGTCAGTTTCTTTGTTGAACTAAATTAAGGTGCATGTTGCAATCAAAAGCACTTGAACAATTGGTTGGGCAGAAAGCAGCCAAAACGGTACACGTTAGCGCAACAATTTGAATGAAACACGACCAGTGGGCCCGTTTGGTTCCCGTTGTGACAGCGGTTGATGAAAAAAAAGACAGACAATTTTAATATTATTGAGTGGTCAAACTTTAACTTGAAGAAACTTTGAGCATTTACCTCAGGAGTCATCGTTCAACATTTGAACCACAATCAGTATCTGATTCTAAGGGTTTGGAAGAGGTAAACATGAGGTGCAGCGGGCATTCATCTTCCACAATTCCTTAGATCTTACAACTGTTCCCACAGATGGGAAGGTAGCAATCAGCTCCAAATCCTTCCTGCACTGGTCTAGCACCCTCCCCGTCCCCCAGAATCAGTCAGACCTCCCACATCCCCCTCCCCTGCAATGCACAGCAAGATCCCACTCAAATTATGCTCAAATAACTCTTGCATTTGAACCACAACCCCAATCGGCTCCAAACCTCTACCTCAAAAAAATTTATCCAGACCTAATATGTGTCCCCTACAGACTGAGCTGGGAGAAATTGAATTGGGGAAATAAGGAAATGGCAAAAATAATTAACAGAATTTCATTCACCTGAAATAATTTCACAGAAAACAGAAAGCCTCTTGGAAATAGTAGGTGCCCACTGGTCCTGAGCAAAAGGAATGCTCAAAGTAATTACCTGTAATAAAATTCTAGTATTGGGGAAATTGATGTAACTGATAGGCGAATGCACTCCCTGTATCTGATTCTAAGGGTTTGGAAGAGGTGAACGTGAGGTGCAGTGGCTATTCATCTTCCACAATTCCATAGATTCTACAACTGTTCCCACAGATGGGAAGGTACCAAATATAACTCCATTATTTAAGACTGAAGGAAGCTACTGGACATTTACATTTCCGGACTATTCTGCTCTCCTGCAGTAAATAGCGCAGAGGTTTTTTAATTTACCTTCTTTTTTTAAATTGTTGCACAATAAAACAATACATTTCCCAGTGAACTCAGTGAGCTGAAGGGAGTGCAGGAAACAGGGTCTTGGTGAGTTTAAAGGGAACATGGAAAACAGGGTGCTGGCAAGTGAGACGTGAGCGGTAGAAATGAGGCACCAGTGAGCTGGATGTCAAACGTTTAGAATCACCAACCAATCAGATGGCAGATTACTGGAGTTTTACTGTAACGTGGAAACAGTGTGGTCATCCATTTTAGTGAAAGAAAGACGCATATTTTTAAATGATTTAAAGTTATCGGTCTTGAGGGAAACGTGTATCTTGTACTGTGCATGATTCACTGAAATCCTACGTGCAGGTTTAGCAAGCATTTATGTGGGCAAACAGTATGGCAGACTTTATATGCAAGAGCATTTCAGTAAAATAATAAAAATGTCTTGCTCTAGTTACATAACAATTAGAGAGTGATCCTGGGCTACCATCTACCTGACTGGAGACCCTCGGACTATCTTCAATCGGACTTTATCTTGCACTAAACGTTATTCCCTTTATCCTGTCTCTGTTCACTGTGGTTGGCTTGATTGTAATCATGTATAGTCTTTTCACTGTACCTCCGTAAGTGTGACAATAATAAACGGAAAAGAATTCAAGAAAGCCATTCCTCAAAACCTTTCCCGTCCATGTAAATTTTAACCACTTCACATCTATGTGCTGCAAGGAAGCTCAGATCTGAACGTATTAGTCCCCACCCACAGGTCATTAGGTGGTTTGCTGCCCACTTTGACTCTCAGCCACACGCTTTACTTAAACCAGACCAGTTTAGTTTAGTTTAGTGATACGGTATGGAAATCCCACCGAGTCCACACCGACCAGCGATCACCCAACACACTAGCACTCCCCGACACACTAGGGACAATTTACAATCTTTACCAAAGTCAATCAACCTCCAAACCTGTTCGTCTTTGGAGTGTGGGAGGAAACCGGAGCACCCGGAGAAAACCCACGCGGTCACAGGGAGAACGTACATACTGCGTACAGACAGCACCCGTGGTCTGGATGGAACCCACGTCTCTGCTGCTGTAGGGCAGCAACTCTACCGCTGCGTCACTATGCTGCCCCAGTTACACGAGCAATTAGTGACTTTGCTGTGCCCTCTCATGTTGGGGTTCCACTAATTGTGGACATGGACACAAACTAGAAATTGGGTCACTTGGAACTCTAATTATACGTGCTGATTTTGATGTTTTTCTGAGTAGATCTCAAAAATGCACTGACAAATTAGACCCAGCACATCTGGTTGTGCTGCCTGTAGATGCATGTTAAATGTTTGGCACACAGGATGCATCAGCTACTGTGCCATCTGTTGTGCTCTTCTCATTCCAAATGTTAGCAGGCAAAGCTGGCTCACTTTTTCTCAATTTTGGGAAAAAAATAATTTTATTCACCAAGAACCCCGTTTTCTTTGTGTTCCATTTGTGGTAGCTGCTTTACTGGAAGGTTTACCCAGAGGTATCAAAATGACGATGAGGAAGATTTGAATTACTGCATACTTGACTTTTCAAGAAAGCCTCCCTAGTGACTAAGATCCAGAAAACAATTATACAGTGCATGCTTCCTCCAAGTGGGAATGAAGCAATCAGCACCCAAAGGTTTGGCTGGGAACAGCTCCATCCAAAACCCTAAGAAATTGCAGAGAATTGTGGACGCAGCCCAGACCATCACACAAACCAACCTCTCTTCTCAGTCTGACGAAAGACCTCGACCCGAAACGTCACCTATTCCTTTTCTACAGAGATGCTGTCTGACCCGCTGAGTTACTCTCACTTTGTGTGTCTATCTCCCTTCCATTGACTCAATCTACACTTCACACTGCCTTAGCAAGGCCAGCAGCATAATCAAGGACCAGTCTCATCCCAGTCACTCCCTCATCTCCCCTCTCCAATCAAGCATGAGGTATACAAGTTTGAAAACACACACCCCCCAGATTCAGGGACAGTTTCTTCCCAGCTGTTACCAGGCAAGTGAACCATTCTATCAACAACTTGAGAGCAGTCCTGAGCTACTGTCTACATCGATTGTAATTATGTATTGTCTTTCCGCTGACTGGTTAGCACGCAACAAAAGCTTTTCACTGTACCTGGGTATGCATGACAATACACTAAATTAGACTAAACTAGAAAGAATAAATGCTAGATAGACTTGGAGTACAGGAGAGTTTTATTGAATGCCAATAAAATATTTCCCTTTACACATACACCGGTCAGCCAAAACATTATGACCACTGACAGGCAAAGTGAATAACATTGATTATCTTGTTACAATGGCACCTGTCAAGGGGTGAGATATATTAGGCAGCAAGTGAACAGTCAGTTTTTGAAGTTGATGTGTTGGATGCAGGAGAAATGGGTAGGAGTAAAGACCTGAGCGACTTTGACAAGGGCCAAATTGTTATGGCCAGACAACTGGGTCAGAGCATCTCTGAAACAGCAAGGCTTGTGGGGTCAGCAGTGGTGAGTACCTACCGACAGTGGTCCGAGGAGGGACAAACCACAAACCGGCGACAGGGTGTTGGGCGCCCAAGGCTCATCGATGCGCGAGGGCGATGAAGGCTATCCCGTCTGGTCCGAACCAACAGAAGGTCTACTTTGGCACAAGTCACAGAAAATTTTAATGGTGGTCACGGGAGTAATGTGTCACAATACACAGTGCATCGCACCCTGCTGCGTATGGGGTTGCACACGGAGGACCAACAGCATATTAGGCAGGTGGCAGGTGGTTATGTTTTGGCTCATCAGGTCATAATGTTTTGGCTGATCGGTGTATCTGCCAGGCAATTCATTTTGGTTCCACGTATCCGATTAAAAGTATTTTGGTAGTT